>NC_092861.1:9571027-9673788 GCF_032062135.1 Pyxicephalus adspersus | reverse complement strand
GGTCTTTGATGGCATCTATGGCTCACATGTCTGCATCCAGTGCCAGTTTTAGGGGGGCAATTGCCCAGAACTCTCACTCCCTCCAGGGACTCAATGAAAACAACAGCAGGGAGCTGGAATGTTGGGCAATATGTTATGCCAGCCTTATATTTGCCAAACCCCATTTATTTTCCAAACCAAACCTGCTTGCATTCACTATCCCTGCCTCTTACACTGCCCAATCACAATAGCATGAGCAAAGAAGTCTACAGACATGGAAACCGCCATTGCTAGAAAAGACATGGAATGGTGCAGGATTGCTGGCACTGAAGGCATGTTGCAAGGTGTGTTAACATGCAGTATGCCTTTTCATCACCAATGAGCTACTTTACTATGTTTTAGTTGCCATAACCAGTGACTGGCTTTGGACTGAAATACATGCAGAGCTCTGCTTTATTCGGCATTGCCGTAAAATGCGATACCACTAGGGTTAGATATGAATGGATCATGCAACTAATATCCACTTAAAATGCAAGTCTGCTGATGTACAATTGTGTAGTTTAAATTATTATTCCAAGGCTTTTACATGCTTTGCTTTGTTTTATGACCCCCTAAAGCATAACTTTTATTATTATTAATAATATTATTATTAATAAACAGGATTTATATAGCCTCAAATATTACGCAGTACTGTACATTAAATGCATCCTACAGCACCGATAGGCCTATTCTCCCCATTGCCCCATTTCACCTTTCCACCGTCATTTTCATCTTCTTCACCATTTTTTGATGCATCTGACTTCCTCCTTCTTTGGCCATTGGATGATACCTGATGACACAGCTTGTGTGATAAAGTTACATTTTCCCAGCACCTGGCTCTACAGCAGACTAGGAGTGTACATGGTATGGTAAATGCTTTGCAATCACTATATACCAAATTAAAAATGCAAGGAGAAGGTAGAATGAGTTATTTAAGAAAAAGCAATGTACAAAGACTTTTTTTTTACAAAAAAAAATGTAAATAAATAAATACCACCTTTTTTTAGACTTAAAAAAGTTTGACGTCTGTATTCTGTTGTCATAAAGTTCATGGACGCTAGGTGGCAGCATATGCACAAGACATTTATATACAACAGTGCATATGAGAGAGCACCACCTACTGGTGATAAAAGGAATGTCTTTACCAAGTATATGTATTTCTGAAATATAAACTTATTCCTATGCAAAATTATTTCTTCAAGATACAGACCCTGGTCTGTAAGTGCAAACCCTAATAATAAATTTCTCTTATTTGCTTTAGTCTGCTGAATTTAACATTGGAAGCACTTTGTTATGTTGGTTCAATAATTACAAAATGAAATACCTGTTGATTTTTGGAACAATTTTATGAGCTGATGACTTATGTGCTATGTGTCAGTTACAGAATTGTTTTGCTGCTGCCCAGGGTTTTGCCATGGTGTTCACATTTTCTCAGCATATCTGCACGCTATGGCAAACTTGCCTGCTAATGTTTCCCAGGTCAGCACTGCAACAACTGCAATGTCTCTCTTCGCTCCATTGTTGCGTCTTCTGGGTTTGGATCATTCTACCGTATTTACTGATCAGGGTTGGGATGATATACTTCCAATCTGTGCACACTGAAGCTGGACGTCTCGGCATTAAATCATGCCATGACTTTGCACCAAATATTTAAAAAGTTGTATTTCTGTCCAGAGATTTTACAGCTATCCCACACAGCCCTATCTGATTTTATTCTGTTCCAGTTATATAACACATGGAGGTCTTGTCCTTCCCCCTGCCTGTGATTGGGCCGTGGAGGAGTAGCAGAAGACTGATGAGCTCATCTCTCTGTTACCCTGCCCAGTATGCTACTTGTTCCCATATGAGCTTAACTGACAGGCCCCATGTGCAGCTTTTCCCTCTCTCACCCTGAGCTTTGCTGTACAAGCAGCTGCATTATTAGATTTGTGAGTTGCACATTACAGAACAGAACTTTTGTCACTTTTATCTTCAGCTTTAATAAATGAGGCCACAAGCAGCGGAATACTTGTCAAAGCTGCCGTGTCCCTGCAGAGGAAACAGTTCTGCGTCTTTAGATGTATCTGCTGTAATGAAGGCTCAGGAATAAACAGACGGCACTCCCACAGGCTTCCATTTTCCATTCGATGTTTGCAGCCTCTGTTCTCTGGGTTGTTCCTATTGCACCAACACAGATTTAATTACAGGGGGAATGATACAGACAAAATAAATCTTATAGTAAGCCAGCCAAATGACGGATGTAGAGTATGGCCACAAGTTCATGGCTTGCTGCATGTCACAATGCTTCCATATAATTCAAATTCTAGTCCAGCATTTCTCATCCTTTTTAACATGGGAACCATTGAAATAACTTTCAGGTCTTCAGGGAACCCCGGCTATAATTCCTATATCCACAGCTCACAGTATATTAGTCTGGTGGTCAGTGGGAAGAATGTCTCCTATATACCGGCCATTCGGAATAATTTCATCCTTACAGATAGCCAAAAGGATCATTGGTGCCACTTATACTGACCCAAACTACTCAAGAAATCCAAACAACCTCTGGAGGAACCCTGGATGAAAAACTCTGCTCTGGAGTCATATACTTTAACCCCCCTAGTGTTATTCCTGAGTCTGACTCAGGGTGGATTTTCCATGCAAAAATCGGTATTCCTGAGTCAGACTCAGGGTACCTAAAAGCATAATAAAAACCCAATTACCTCGTTCTGTTGCTGTCCCCCGGCATCCTGCTGGTCCCTGCAGGTCCTAGGGACATGTATAAATCTTTTTAACAGATTTTAAGAAGTTTATTATTAAATTTATTAACTTTTAGACATGTGTCGATGAGTTATGCCTAAGACTTATGGGCCTACAATGTAAAATGAATTTCCATGCAAAAAGTGGTACCATTTCTTGCATGGAAATTCATTTTACATTGTAGGCCTATAATTTTGAGACATAACTCATGGACACAAATACATCCAAAATCAGACAGCTATGGAGGATAAAAGAGGATTTTATGCATACATATTTTGGATAAAATCCAATATTTTATACATACATATAAGGGTTAAAAGAAAACTCCAAGCAAAATGCTATACTACTGTATATCGATGATGTGAATCTCCCATTCCACCATATCCCAAAGGTGCTCTGGTGGAGATCCGGTGACTGCGGAGGTCATTGCAATACAGGAAAGCCATTGTCATGTTCAATAAACCAGTTTTAGATGATTTGAGTTTTGTGACATGACGAGTGTTCCTGCTGGAAGTAACAGGGGATGGGGATACTGAATATGGTCCTGAAGATAGGCTTGGAATTTAGGCAATGTTGAATTGGTACTAAGGTGTCAAAGGTGTGCCAAGAAAAGATCCTCCACACCATTACACCACCAGCCTGAACAAGGCAGGATGGATCCATGCTTTCTGAATTCTAGGTTATTCAGCTCAATGTTGCTGCAGAAACTTTGGACCAGATAATATTTGCACATTCTTCTCTTGTCCAGTTTTGTTGAGTTGAAGCTTCAGGTGTCTGTTCTTCACTGACCAGCGGTGGGGTCTTCTGCTGCTGTAACCCCAAGGTTTAATGCTCTTAGATTGTAAGCTCTTCAGGGCAGGGTCCTCTCCTCCTCCTGTGTCACTGTCTGTCATTTGTAACCCCTATTTAATGTAAAGTGCATTCAGAGATGTTTTTCTGCACACTTTAACAAGTGATTATTTGAGATGTCTTGCTATCAGCCCGCAGCAATCTGGCACCATGAGGCATTGTCACTGCTGCTCACTGGATATTTACATTATTTTGCACCATTCTCTGTGATCCGCAGAGATAATTTAGTATGAAATTCCCAGTTTCTGAAATACTCAGACCAGCCCGCCTGTCAACAACAATCATGCCACGTTCAGAGTCACTTAAATCGGTGTTTTTCAATCTTTTTTGAGCCATGGCACATTTTTTACATTGAAAAAATCCTGCGGCACACCACAAATCAAAAATGTTACAAAATGACACTTGTCTCTAAGAATAAACATGCCAATTAAGCTACCTACTGCCACCCACTGACATGGAAGAGTATTACATTACTCTGCCAGCCACTACAGCACAGACACTCGACAATGGTAATTGGATATTTTCCCATGGTACACCTGAAGATCTTTCACGGTACACTAGTGACCTAAGTCGCCCATTCTAATCCAAGATTTGAACTTCAGCCGGTCATCTTGACAATGTCTACATCCCTAAATACAAGGAGTTGCTGCCATGTGATTGGCTTATTAGATATTTGGTACCTCCCCCTCCTTCTAGATTGTAAGCTCTTCTGTCTGTCGTCTGTAACCACTATTTATTGTACAGTGCTGCCTAATATGTTGGTACTACATAAATACTATTTTTTAATATTAATAATAATTTTTACATTACCAAGCACTCATATTTATAAAAGTATAGTGTAAGGTAGCAGTTTACTTACTACATAATATTTATATTTCTATTTGTCCTGCTGTAAAATTTGCACAGCACAGCCCTGTCTGGCACTGCAGAAGACCTTATCTTTTTTCTGCTGCCGTTATGTAACACTTGCAGGTCTTGTCCCTCCCTCAGCCCTTGACTGGACAGTAAATGAGAAGCAGCAGATTGAATTATATTATTATTATTATTATTATTATTTTTAATAAACAGAATTTATATAGCACCAACATATTACGCAGTGCTGTACATTAAATAGGGGTTGTAAATGACAGACAGATAGAGACATTGGCCCTGATTTATTAAAGTTCTCCAAGGCTGGAGAGAATACAATTTTAACAGTGAAGCTGGGTAATCCAGCAAACCTGGAATGGATCTGGTCCAGGATTGAAAACATTTGCTAACAAAAGCTTGAGTTTTAGGAAATCCATTACAGGTTTGCTGGATTACCCAGCTTCACTGTTGAAATTGTATTCTCTCCAGCCTTGGAGAACTTTAATAAATCAGGCCAGTGACACAGGAGGAAGAGAGGACCCTGCCCCGAAGAGCTTACAATCTAGGAGGTGGGGGACTGATGAGCTCATCTCTCTGTCACTTTGCTCTTTCTGCAATTCAGCACAGATTATAAATCCCCGGACTCTCCTTTTTTGCAGGTAATCTATATAATCTGTATATTTATCTACAACACACAGAGATTATTGTCCAGATTAGGATTTGTATGTTTTATTTCATATTTTATATCCTTTGGGTTTCCTGCGGACAATAGGAGCACTTTTCTGGAGTTCTGCACGGCACTCGTTGTGTTTTGTTTCATTACACTGATCGGAATGTCCTAATCTTTCACATTTCACAAGTGACAATGAAGTCAGTGTAGGAGATTGGGGGACCTTTGGACCGCTGACATTTCTTGATGTTACGCCAATCCCATCTCACATCTGAGTAAGCTTCATTCGCCTCTTAAAGGCTGAAAACAGAAAAAAAAGAAATCTGTCCGGGTGTTGTAAAGAGTTGTGAACTTTTGTCAGGGATCTTCGCAGGCTTGAACTGTAATAGCCCTGGGAATAAAAGGCCGCTCAGCGTTTTCCTTATTGAAGCCGCACACCACAATGGCTTTGGAGGGTGGCCAGGGTTTGTTGTGAATGAATGAAGTGTGGGAAGAAGAGAAAGGCCTCGGCTAATACTCTCCGCTTTCCCTCGTAGTCCCAACAAAAGAATAAGTCCTTCCATAACACGGCCTGAATACAGCTTTTGTGGCCAGTTTAATCAAATTGAGACGTGTTTTCTATCTCCATGGGAATGATATTAGCTAGATCAGACCTAAAATACAGTGTTCTCTCCGGCCCCTTTTAGCTGGGCGTACCACCCGGCACTTTTCAGCACCCACCCGCCTGTTTTTGGATTATCAATGAGTTTGGTCACAATAAGGGAGCTGCCCCCCATCTACAGCTTTTTCCCACCCAGCTTAAAAAAAAATTCTGGTTTGAACACTAAAGTATAACTCCGCTTTTCAGATACAAATCTAAAACCAGGTCAGTGTGACAATGGCTTCTAAGCAGGTTGATGTATCTGTTTCGATCAATGGTCTTATGTACCATGGGTGATTCTGCTTCTATCTTGCTGGACCGGTGCCAATAGTTTTGGCTTGCGTTGGTGGCAAAAGTTTGGGATGCTTCAGAGATCATTCAGTATTCATTAACAGGTGCATATGACCTGCGGATGATCTTCTGCTAACCTGCATGTGACCTGCTGCAAGAATAGACTTGTATGGCTAAAGATAAGAAGAGAGACAGTGAATGCTATGAAGGGAACTGGTTATCAATAGTACCAACGAACTTCACGGGACAATCCCAAGAAATTCTTGGGATGAAGCAAAGTTGCAAGGCATCCTCCCAATCTCCTTATCACAAGACATTCTGAAAGCAAAAAATAGACAGTCAAGAACAGATAATGCTAATATTGTGAGCAAGTGCAGTCAATGGGTAAAAACAGCCATAAGCCCTTGTGGAGTGTACACGTGCTCTGACTGTGCTTACAAAAATCTGAGCTTGAGCTATTGAGTTCTGTAGCCACAAGTATTTTTAAAGCAAGATTGGTAAGTATAGCTTATAAAGAGGAGCCTACAGCTCCACCTAGTGGTTACCTACTAAAATGCACATATTATTTTAGACGATTGTCCAACTGGTGTCTCCCAGGAGTATAACTGGCTGTACCTTTAATAGCAGATGTGACGGATGATAATATGTGCCAGACTTTAGGACTAGGTCTGTAGACCGCTCATTCACAGCCAGGGTTTCATGGAAGTCTGGGGTTCTCCAGGGCAGGGTTTCACCCAGGGTTCCTCCAGAGGTTTCTAGGGGTTCTTTGAGCAATGAGCAGTTTGTGCCTCTCAGGTCATTTCAAGTCACTCCAATGATCTTCTCGGTAAAAGTGATGTTATTCCCACTGACTACAGTGCTAATATACAAATAGTAGAGGGGTTTCCTGAAAAGCTGAAAGCTTTTTTTTGGTTCCCCATGTTAAAAAGATTGTGAGAATCTTCTCCAGAGGACTATCTAAGCTTTGGCCCATTGACATCCCATGTGATGAGCTTCATATTTCCATGGCCAATTCCACCTGGCAGAGTCCATACTTGGTGACACCAAAATTTTTTGTAGGGGAGGGGGCATTCTTTCCACTGACCACCAATGTGTGTTGCAGTCTTCCTTTGAGCTCCTATGGATTTTTAGGGTTCTAAAGGTTAAGAAAAGCTACTGTAGACTAAAACTAATGAACAGAAAGTCTACCTGAAGAATATCTTCATATTAAATATAGAGTTTAAAATCTGCTGAATTTGATAGATAGCACTGAGTGATGGATATGAATAGAAATGGCGACAGACAGATAACACATACAAGTCAGCCCTCCGCCTTATCTGTAACACTCAGTACAAGTGCAGACCATAATGCCATAATAAGATACACAAAAATAATGATGATAAAATAGGGTACAGAGAAATCAAATACAAAAAGGCAATTCAAGGATGAAGAATGATTTAAGACGATGTAAAGTATTCCTGGATGATGCACCAAGTATATTAAACTAAATACTTTTGTAAGAAAATGTTTTATCCTTTGTTGCATGTGCTGACTCTTTGCAGCTGATTCATCTCTACATGCAGCCAGGTATTGGTTATATTCTATTTCTCTGGGCACGTTTTCTAATGGTGACAATCATGCAAAGTTTGCAGAAATAGACACAGGAGCAGTGGTCACCAACCAGTAGTCCGCGAGAAAATTTAGATTTTTTGCAATCTTTATGTTTTATTATTAACAAAACAAAAATAATATTCTAATAAATTCTTAAATTCTGAATGGCAATTTTTGCCTTTATATTGCACTAAATTCACGAACTGTACTAGAGACGGAAAAACAAGGGAGGAGCAGTTGTATGAGGGAACCATTGCCGAGCCGTACGCTTCAGTATTGTTTCCACTATTACAACAGTCACCCTGCTCCGCCAATACGGATTCTCATCCGATTGTTTTATTTTAGTTGGTTTATTTCTCAGATTCTCTTTTAGGTAGGTATGACCTTAACTGTGTATTTTCTTTAAATGTTATATTTAATCACATCAAATAGTTTAACTTTCATTTCTTGTTTGGTCTTAGATTGGAATGAAATAAACTCGTAATGAGTAAGAAAAAGCAAAGGAATATTTTGCATTTGTTTAGTAATAGCAAAGATAATGCAACTAATGATAATCATAACAATAGTAATACTTCACCTAACCGTGAGCTGATCAATGAATGACAACCTACACAGTCCTTGTCAGCACCATTAGGAAGATCATTATTTTACAAATGTATTTATCTTTTTATAAAAATTCATATTAATGGTCTGCAGGATTGATGGTCCGAAAGGTTGGAGACCGTTGTGTGTTGTCACTCTGTATCAGGAAGAAAACTAACAAATTCCTTCATGGCTGCACCATCAGCTATTATTTTAAGTACAACAAATTTAAATCTGTGAAAATTCAGTTTCAAATTGCGTATGCATATTAATGCTTATATGAGATTTGAATGATCGGGCTTATATATGCTTTAAGGTATGCTAAAGTAGCCCGTCAATGCCAATGTACATCATTTTATCATGCCGTACATGTCATTGCAGCGTAATATTTTTATAGCAGGGCAGCCTTCTTTGTACCTGGTGTGTGATGAGACGATGGACATTGCTTCCCTATCACAGAAATTTCTTTTACAGCTATTGATCTCTAACAGATCTTTGTATACATGAATAAAGTGATCATCTCACCTTCTGGATCCATGAGGGATCATTTCAGGGGCAGCCAATTACCATACCTGTAAAAGTAAGATTATCTGGCGGAAACCCACATAAACACAGGAAAAGGTCATTTTTAGGTATTGCTGTTATAAATCAAATTGGGTTAATTATATTCTGGAACGGGAAATCTATAGGTCTGCTGATTGAACTCCAATGTCTTCCATAGCCACCCCTTAAGTGAGTCTGTCCTTTATTATATGGCCAAGAGGATGAATGTCTATGATCATCTCACCTTGTTGGAGATTTTATTCCTGAATCATACCCATTAATGTTGGGTTGCCTATCTATCAGCTTCCTATCTTCTGGGAAAAGATTCCCCAAGATGATGGAGGGGTCTGGGGGAATTGGGGCTCATTTGTGAGGTTGGGTACTGTTGATGGAGGAGAAGACCTGGCCCACTATCCTCATTCCATGTCAACTCAAGGTTCTCCAATAGAAATAGGTCAGACCATTGCAATGCAAAGTGTACAGTAAGCTGCTCCTCGGCACATAGCAAATTACTGGTATACACTCAGCAAACCAAACCATATATAACACATTTGTATGCATTGTCCTTGTATATGGGCTGTAGGTCTTCCTCTAGAGGAGGAAAAGCATCCACATAACAAGGGGCCTCATAGTGCTTCCAGAAACTTTCCATATAGCCATATATTTATGTATATTTATGGTATTTAACATGTATGTATATATATATATATATATATATATATTTATATATGTTTATGTATAGTTTGTGTTATTTAAAATGTATTTTTATTATATATTATTTAAAATGTATATTTATACATATATATATTTATGTGTAATTTGTATTATTTAAAATGTATATTTTTCATGGTATTTAAAGAGTTGTCTTGCCATTGTAGGCCTCTCTATTCCTGATGAAGTGGACCATGAAACGCGTAGGATGTATATTTAACATTATTATAACCCAAAACATTATATAGTGGCTAATATTGTTTTTATGCATTTTTTAATTATATTCTGAATAAATTTGTATTTTATGTTTTTATATAGCTTGTGTTCATTGTTAACTATTTGAAATGCCTAAAAAGTCCAGAGGAATGCTTTTTTGCATTCTCATTTCTTCTTTTGTTCTGTTTAATCACAACCCAACCATGTGTAAATTTGGCACAAAGTGGTTCCCATCAGCTGATTGGGAGTGCGGATGAGAATGCTGTACAGCACTGCAGTTGAAAATTAAGCCTAATTTATGTAAGAGTATATTCACATTAGTGGTGTGTGCAAGCCTAGGACCACATGCAAAAGATGGTGAAATTATTGTCTCCTTTTTTTTCACCCAGTTTTTGGCTGTAGCATTGCCACCCATATTTTAGATGCTGGGCAGTTCTCCCTCCTGCCACCTATAGGCATGAATAAGAACTGCGTATCCAAGATTATATACCAGTTTCCAAATACTCAGCAGTTACCACCTCTTACCCCTCCCTGGTGGCTAGCAGCTGCCAGAAAGCACCCAAGAGCAGTGAAAAGTGAATTTTTTAATATGAAAAATGTTTCTTTTGCTGGATATTGTGACATGTCAGGACATGAGGGATCATTCGTGAAATTTCAGTTCTGCTTTCAGTACGGGGTTTTCTTTTCTTTTAGCTCATTACCTTGTGAGATTTCTTCCTCTTTTCTAGAATTTGTGTTTAGCAATCTAGTAACGGCTGAGGACTTCATTTTTTACCAAAAAAGTGTTAACAAAATGTATCACATGGAGGGGGTACTATACAGCAGTTCTTCTTTTAAAGCCAACTTCAGCTAGTGGGGGAGGGGATTGTGACATTGCCAATGCTGCATCATGCTCATCCCTGGGTTCTTAAAGACTGTGCTGAATTCTCAAAGCCCAGCCGGACTTTCAGTTCAAATCACCTCAATTTATTCCATGTATATGAAAGCAAAGGTGTGCCTCATCCTAATTATCATTATGAAACATGTAGAGCCTGAAAAACCAAAGCCTATCCCCCGTCTTACTCTGTGCTTGGAAGCAGAGGTCTCTCTGTAAAGATGAAACAAGCCCCTCTGCGAAGCTAGAACTACAGTTCTCCATTCAGCAGCCTGTCTCCTGTCTTACACTGTGCTTGGAAGCAGAGGTCTCTCTGTAAAGGTGGGGCACACCCCCCTGCGGAGCCAGAACTATAGTTCTCCAATCAGTATTGAGCATGAGCTATAAGTCTGACTGAACAGGGGAGGGGCGTGTCAGACCTTTGCAGAGAGACTGCTACTTCCACTCAGTAAGAAAGAGTCCTTCTCTGCAGCATGTTGTGTGTATGCCCACTGGGGAGAATTCCCCTCACATCCAGTTCTGGTGACACAGGAAGAAACAACAATCAAATCGTGATTGGTTTATAGTAGCAGTGGGGGTTTGGATAAAGCTTACTTATATTTTGGAGGCCCTGCCTAGTCCCGCCATTCCTAAAGTAATCATTGCTGGATAGCCCCAGGAGTCATATGAGAGCAATTTTCTATCAGAGCCTGTTTTAGCCAATTGCCCAGGGCCCTCACCTTCTCTGGGGCCCTTATTGACAGAACAGCAGGGGTGCTGGGATCTGGAATGCTGTGCACCCGGGCTCCCACTTCATATTTGCCCAGGGCCCTCACCTTCTCCAGGGCCCCAATTAACAGAATGGGCGAGGGATGAAGTGATCTGGAATGCTGTCCATTTGGGGCCCACTTTTTTTTTCAGGGTTTCAAATGACAAAATGGCAAAGTAGTACAGGAAACTGTAATGCTGTGCATTTGGGACCCCCATTTGACTTTCGCCCAGGACCCTCCAATTAACTTTTTCCCAGATCCTCACCTTCCCCAGGGCCTCAAATAAAGGGAATGGCAAAGGGGTACATGGAGGTGGAATGCCTATATAAAGTGTACATTTGTGGCCCCCACTTTACATCTTCCCCGGACCTTCACCTTCTCCATGAACAGGATGGCAGAGGAGTGCCGGAAGCTAAATGGTATGTATCTGGCGCCCTCACTTTACATTTCACTAGGGCCCCATGTTGTCTAAAACTCTCCCTGCATCCTACACACAGATTTCTCTTTGGTATTTGCATTCATTTCAGTTATCTGCATCACATTTCAGATCTGGAAAGTAAACACTCCGGCTACACCACTTACATACAACATGTGGACATTCCAAAGAAATGCCAGAAATATAAGCAGAAAAGGAAATCACTCCTATGATACAGGGGGCTGTGATTAATGACCTCCTCCAAAAACCTGACCAGGGGCTGTAATGGACTGATACCAAATCACATTCATACACTTACACTTGCTTAAAGTTGCACTTGCAATATATAGAGGCTGCTGGTGGGTGTCAATGGTTCTCGCTGAACACTAGAGGGCAGCAGAGTGTCTGCTTTGTGCTTATAAGAAAACCCCATGTCCCATGATCCCCTTCATAGAAGTGGGGGGTCACACTTGTAGTCTCAGCTCTGTACAGTACAATGGGGTGGCTACAAATGAAGACATGCCGAATGGAGCATGAATTGTAGCCACAGGCATTAAAACATGCAATTCCGTAAAAAGGAATAAAGAGATTTATGGGAACAAAGTTAACACATATTTTTAGAATAACAGTAGGATAGAATGTATTATAAAAAACAAATATTAAGGACGGTGAGATGAGGATCTTATGACACCGGCTGATTTCTGTGCTGGATTTTTGTGGTGCAGGGTGTTTGGGTTTTTTTTACATGGGAGGTGAATATGATTTGCAGATGTTGGGGACTTTTTTTTGGGGGGGGAGGGGGGTTGCAGACTAGGACAAGGCTAAAAAATGGAAATGCAGTCCCTATATGTAAGGAATGGTAACCTGGATAATATAAAAGTCCTGTATTGAGGTTTATATATATATTGGTGGGGTGCTAGGATTGTAATGCATTTCCCTGGCCACTAGGAGCTCTGTACCAAAAATTGCCCCGGCTGATCTTTCTAATGTATCAGTGCCAATTCAGGGCGGGGTCCTCCCCTCCTGTGTCACTGTCTGTATTCGTCTGTCATTTGCAACCCCTATTTAATGTACATCGCTGCATAATATGTTGGCCCTATATAAATCGTGTTTAATAATAATAAAATTGTTGTAAATGTGTTGCACTGCCATTGGTTATAAATGGCACCACAACCCACCTGCGGAGTAGTAAAGCACAGGCACTGTACAGGCAGAGGCATTAATTTCCAATCAGCTCCTCACATTTATCTATAAGGAATAAAATGCTAACATTTCTAGATTTCCCCTTCTCACTGCTTCTATACTGAGAACAAAGCGACTGCTCTGATTGGCTGCCAGGTCTCAAAGGGAAGCTTGGGGCCCCTTATACACAGGATCGTTCCATGGTGACTACAGGATGTGTGTCCACAATACATACCATACATGTGTAAATGAGGAACATGAATATGAAGGGTGCAGGATGGGGCCCCCACGCTCTGAGAAAAGGGGAATTCACAGATAACAGCAGAATGACCAAAGTGCAGGATTCTGAGTTTTTATAGTTTTCAATAGAATGACGAACGATTGGACCCCGTCAGGTTTTTAGGGTTTTTTCAGACCAGCTCCGATTTAAGTGAATGGGAGCTGCTGGGAACTTATCGGTGTTCCCATTGGCTGGGTCAGAACCTCCCTACTGCACTTTTTCTTGAGCGAAAAATCACCACCGCTAGTTGTGTACCACCACTGCCCACCTCCACACTTCCATCTGTGATCAATAAATTATTATTATTATTTATTTATTATTAAATTGTATTTATATAGCGCCAACATATTACCCAGCGCTGTACATTAATTAAGGGTTGCAAATGACAGACAGATACAGGCACAGGAGGAGGATAGGACCCTGCCCCGAAGAGCTTACAATCTAATAATAAAAAGGAAATGGTCTGATCGGCTTTGGTGGCCACTCACAAACACCTGCCATTGTGGCACAGTGACAACTTACTGCTCCCAGGTGCTTTGTCCCTGACTGTTGTCACCTGGCGGTGCTAAATCTAGCAGGAAAATACCGCTAGTCTGAACAAAGCCTAAGGGAATTATTTTGATTGTTGAAGGATTGGCCCCCTGGGTTTTGATCTCTATAGCGCCTGCATATGGTGTGGCGTTTACAATAGTAACATACAATGACATGGTACAGACATGGGCAAGGCACATGCTTCCATCTTATTATCATTAATAATAAAAAACAGGATTTGTATAGCGCCAACGTATTACGCAGTGCTGTACATTAAATTGAGGTTGCAAATAACATATACAGACGGTGACACAGGGGGACCCTGCCCCGAGGAGCTTACAATCTAGGAGATTCTCATATTATACTCCCTGATACTCATAAGGAAAAAGGGAAGGCAATACGGGGACACATTTAGAGGGGTGACCCATAGGAGCTTACAATCTACAGGTCAGGGGGTATGGAGCATTAGTCCAGATACTCCAGGAGGTGCTGGGTGAGACAACAATTACACAAATAAGTGTTAGTAACACTGAGGTTGTGTGTGGTTGCAGTGGGTGAGTTCTGCACATTTCTTGTAGTCGGTATTATTAAATCATTCCACATGTTTGTGATTACAATGAATTATGGCGCGGAACGCAGAACTCAATTACCTCTCTGCTCTACTAAAAGGTCATGTGATGTTCTGATAGCAATGGTGTGTTAGTATAAACTTGTGTGTTGTGTTACACTGTATCTAGCAGTGATATTTTAGTTGTGTGTTTTGTCACAATATGTCTAGCTGTGATGTTGTAGTATGCAAGGTGTAAAATGTATTACAATCTATGTAATAGTGTTGTAGTAAGGAGGTTGTATTGTGTTAGCCTGTTTCTATCAGTGATATTCCTGTACAAAGTTGTGTATTGTGTTAGGCCATATGTATTGCTGCTGAAGCTTGTGTATTGTAATATACAATATGTAACAGGGATTATTTTATATGGAACCTGTGTGTATTGTTCCACAAGTATGTGAATTTACTCCTATTGTGTGTAAATTCCCCCACCTACTATTATTATTATTAAACAGGATTTATATAGCGCCATCATATTACGCAGCGCTGTACATTAAATAGGGATTGCAAATGACAGACTAATAAAGACAGTGATACAGGAGGAGAGGACCCTGCCCCCAAGAGTTTACAATCTAGAAGGACTAGATTGTAAGCTCTTCGGGACAGGGTCCTCTCCTCCTCCTGTGTCACTCTCTGTATCTGTCTGTCATTTGTAACCCCTATTTAATGTGCAGCGCTGCGTAATATGTTGGCGCTATATAAATCCTGTTTATTAATAATAATAATAATAATAATAATAATAAATAGTTTTGGTATTTCTCCACAGGATGCGTATTATGTTACACCGTATCTAACAGTGATATTGTGCAGAAAGCTTTGTATTGTGTTACACTGTATCTACTAGTGATGTATTGTAGTATAGAAGTTGTATTGTGTTACACTGTGTTTTTAGTGATATTCCTGCAGAAAGCTGTGTATGGTGTTACAACTTATCAAGAAATAATGTTGCAGCACGAAAGCTGTGTAATAAGAAAAGTACCTTGCTATGATGTTGCTGCACAACGTTGTGTATTGTGTTACGCTGTTTCTAGTAGTTATGTTCTAGTATGTGACTTGTGTATTGAATTACATTGTACGTAGCGGTGCTGTTGCTGTAAAAATGTATTTTTGTAGTGTATTGTGTTACTCTTCTCCCTGTAGCGGTATTGTATTGTGTTACATTGTAGCGGTGATGTTGTAGTATGGAAGTCTCCTTTCCTCTTATTTCCCAAAATCCTAAATGAAGGAATCCCAGTGATACCCTAACTCCATTCTCCTTAGCAAAAAGCTGCAACAACATTGGCTAACTACAAAGCCCAGCATGTCACATCTGCTAACATACAGACTTATCTTGCTACAGTATAGAACTTTCCTATTCTTTACATTGCTGGGTGATTTATAAAGAATTGTAGGCTGTTCACCAAGATGATTCACTTAGCTTAGTGAATGTTGTGATAGTTCACTGTGCAATAAATACCCAATCACGTGCAAAGAAATCTAAAAAAGAAGATTTTTCCTTGCATATAATTGGAAGGATGATGGATCAAATAAAGCAACACAAATCATGTTTTTGGCTATCTTTAAGGTCACATTCTTCTCATGTAAGAGACATTCTTCCTACTGGCCATGATAATATATTATGAGCTGTGGATTAAATAAATATAGAAGGGCTTCCCCCTAGAGCTGAAAGTTATTTTAAGGGATTTCCCCTTTGTTAAAAAGATCAAGAATTGCTGGAGTAGACTTTTAAAATATGTTGTTAAAGATGTCTTAGATTGTAAGCTCCTCAGGGCAGGGTCCTCTCCTGCTCCTGTGTCACTGTCTGTATCTGTTTGTCATTTGCAACCCCTATTTCATGTACAGCGCTGCTTAATATGTTGGCGCTATATAAATCATGTTTATTAATAAGCATAATAATGAAATGTAAATATGAATGTGATTGGTATTTAGATGTTGCGAGTGCCTTCAGCTTAAGATAAGTGATCCTATTATTGTATCCGGATGTTTGATCTATGGATATGCATGCTGTGCTTCCTGCTTTGTTATGCTGCACAGTGTTTGTGTTTAGTCTATGTGTGGCCGATGTAGGCAGATACCACCCACTGGTTGATGGACCCACTGAGACATCTGTATGTCCTACGTTTGGTTATTGGCTGGGAATGATGTAGTACTCATGTGTGTGAATATTCTCCTTCCTTATTCACCATAGTTTAGAAGTACACGTTCCCCACAAGTTTGGAAACCCTCATTATAAGAAGTGTTGCATAAAGCTGGAGGTGATCATTGTTCCTTTTATGGCGGTCAAG
Organism: Pyxicephalus adspersus; assembly: GCF_032062135.1. Classification (NCBI taxonomy): domain Eukaryota; kingdom Metazoa; phylum Chordata; class Amphibia; order Anura; family Pyxicephalidae; genus Pyxicephalus; species Pyxicephalus adspersus. Next base: position 9,657,170 of record NC_092861.1, on the reverse strand, counting down.
TTGGAAGACGTGCCTTAAAAAATGCAGATGTGTCAACACCCAACCATATCTATTTACTAAATTGTAACATACCTGACTTTATATAAGGTGGTGGTTGTGTTAGGTTTGGTTCACATGGGTGGTGTGAGGGGGGTCAGTTACTAATTTCCAACTGCATGTAACTGTGGTCACCTGGCAGATGCTACAAGTAGAATACATGGCAGTGATACTCAACCAGGGGTCCTCCACAGCTTGCTGGGAGCAATATGGACCTCTCCAATGATCACCAATAATCTGTAACGGTGACATTCTTCCCAATGGCCAGCAATGTAAGGGGAATTCTTCTCACTGACCTCCATCCTTGTATACTGTGAGCTGTGGATTATAGAAGGGGTTCCCCCTGTTAAAAAAGTCAAGAAGACTAATCTAAGGTGTGCGGGATCCACCAATGGCTCAGTGAAACCTCCTCTCAATATTCTTTTATTTTGGAAGGCGCACAGCATTGGCAGCTGATTGTAAATTTCTTGGGAACAGCCCTCTGTGTTCATGTAGCTTTAGTACTTTTTAGGACTTCAGAACTTTTTCTTCATCTCCATAACATATAGGAATTGTTTTTTTAGCTCTGCAGGGCTGATAACACAGCTTGAGATGACATTGCAGAGAGCACAGGAACTTATAAGTTCATTAGATTTCCTGATAAATCAACAAATTTCCATTGCTCTTAGAAGTGGCAATGTGACTGGAGGAAACAGAAGGACCATAAATAGTATGTACCATGACCCTCTCCCTCCCTTTTTCCCCAGCAATCTTGGTGACAATGTCATGTTCATTGACTTTGCAATTAGTTTAAAAAGTTAGCAGATGGCTTTAAAAAAATCTTCCCTAACTATAACTATAATTTTTCAACAAAAAATACAATTTTGCATTCCCTAGGATATGTTCCTACACAACCCTCTCCGACCAACACTGACACATATCTCCCCCACCCAACCAACCAACCCAGTAATTTCCATTAGTACTAAGTCCTTTGGTCTTTGTAAATACCTAAAAAACTCAATAGGTGGCTTACAAACGGCCATCGAAAATGTTGCCGTTTTGGCAGAACGCAATGGAGTCTATCCTTACTTTCAGGGCCTACACTCCCCCAGCAGGTTTGGTGTCAATTATAAATTCAGGGGCTTTGCAATTAAATAAAAAGTTGGCTACCGTTTGTATATTTAAATACATTTCCTATCTTTGCTCATTCTAGAGTTTTCAAGTCAACCAGGTTGCAAGGCACAGTTGCAAATAATTCCAAAGTCTGACCACTGTGGCCAGTGGTGTTAGTAAATGGGGACCACTAACCCCATCACTACTTGTGATCCCCCCGCCCCACAAAATGATTGAGATTGGGCAGGGGACACAAACAGATTGTGTTGGGCAGGGGTACAGTATATCTGCCTAGGCAGCCAATATGTTTAGTGACACGACTATGGAGTATGTACAGCGCTGAGTAAGATGATGGCGCTATATAAATACTGTGTAATAATAATAATAATAATATAGGCTCCTTCTTAAAGCAAGGCCCCAGTTAAGAACCGTTTAATGCACTTGGCTGAACCTTTTGATGTGGAATATGGAGTTGCCCCCCATCTTGAGACCATGTGGGCAGCACGGTGGCTCAGTGGTTAGCACGCTGGCCTTTGGACCGCTAGGTCCCAGGTCCGAATCTCAGCCAGGGCACTGGCATGGAGTTGGCAGGTTCTCCCCCTGTTTGAGTGGGTTTTCTTTGGGTACTCCAGTTTCCTCCCACATTACCATAAACATGCAGTTAGGTTAGTTGGCTACCCCTGCAAAAAAATAAAATGACCTTAGACTGTATTAAAGACATATGACTGAGGTAGGGACATTAGATTGTAGGCCCCTTGGAGGGACAGCTAGTGACATGACTATGGACTTGTAACCCCCTGTGTTATATGATGGCACTATATAATTACTGTGTAATATTAATAATGCAGGTTTTTGAAATATTTTTGTGGAAATCTATGCCCGTTCATTCAGAAGAAGTCAGGTGCAAATGTTGGAGAAGAAGATCTGGCTTCCAATCTGCATTCCAATTATTAGATATTGAGTTGGGTTGAGGTCAAGGTCACGCCAGGTCCTTCCCACCACATGGTCAGGCCTCTTCTTTATGACTTTGTCTACAGGGGCCCAGTTATGCTTGCACAGAAAAGGGGCCTCCACCAAACTGTCTCCAGAGTTACGCTTTATACAGAATTCATTGTTCTCCTGAAAGCATGCTTTGTGTAGAGCGTATGCTTCTTGCTTCTTTCACCCGTGAATGTGAATTTCACCCTCACTGTGAAGACCATAGCTGATGATAAAATAAATTCTCTTGATATCTCAGTAGCTGTCTCTTGTATTCTGACCTCGAGCCCTGAGTATGAAAAAACAGAGAGGCCAGAGGAGAAAAACAACAAAAAACAAGTAAAATAAGCATTTGGGGTGATTGTACTGAACGTTTCCCATAAATATGGAGGTTTTACGCTTCTATTTCCTGACTTTAGGATTATATTTTTGTATATATTAAGATGAAAAGTTGGCAGAGACTCTTCAAACACGGTTCAGTCTTGTCAGCAGCGTGTAGACAGATCAGCATCAACAGGTCCCTGTTCTGCTCCTAATTATCTCCACCCGCATTCTGCTCCCGAGTTTCGGCACCAACCACCTTTGATGTGACAGTTGTGAAGTTGCTGTGACAACCCAGGCCTGGAGGGGGAGATGTTTTTAAGGAGGTGGCGGGTATCTGTAATCTATGGGCATTCCGCTTACAGAACATGAAAGGGTTTATTGTAAGGGAGAGCAATCTACAACAGCAAAATGCTGGAGGAAATTCCGAAAATCCCAGTGCTGATCCAGTGGTTCTCATACTTTCTTACCCACTTACCTGCAGGTCCGCCATTATAAATGTTCTGGTTCTATACTACATACACTTGGTCTTCCATTTTCTAAAAGTTCCAGCATTGCTTAAGTCAAGCTCTTTCGATAAAATCCCTTGTCCCCCCATGATGGTGGCATTGCCTACCTGGATCATGTATTGGAAGTTATGACTTGAAGTATTGTTGAGTTAAAGGCTCACATTAAATGTTCTATAAAAGAGTATTGGAAAAGTGTCTGAATTCTTTCATTTTACTTGTTCTGAGTAATTCTCTTGTAAAGAGGACCTGTCATCTATGTTATAACAAAGGGAGCTCATTGGCCCCCCTCTAATAACAATAAAGTTTAAAATTTGAAGAACTGTAATCATTTTTAATGTTACCAATTGTCAAAATAGTTTTATAACTACTTGCAATGTTAGGGCGTATTTGGTATATTTTTACATTGTTCCTTTAAATTTTAGAGAAAATTTGGAGATTGTGTTTGTGTTCAACATAAAATAATTTGAATGTACAAAACTGAAAATGTCACTTTGATAAACAGTTGTGCTAATAGCATATGATACCAAAAATTGCAACTGCAACCAACTCCTTTTTTGGGTCCGGCACGGGCTCCTTTCTCAAATTGATCAAAGCATATTATTATTATTATTATTATTAAACAGGATTTATATAGCGCCAACAAATTACGCAGCGCTGTACATTAAATAGACATTTGAAGGTCAGTATCCTAAAGACCAATGTTTGGCCACATCTCAGGTAGCAATGGGAGTACTGAACAACTGAAAACTTTGACACTCAACAAGGCCACTTGGGCCCTTTTTGATACAGGGCACCAGTTCAGTTATAGAAAACCAGAACCATCACCAATTGCTGTACAGATAACATGAATGGAAGCCAAAGTCAACCACATAAGGTGCCGCTTATCTCCCCTTGTTTGTATGGATCCTCCCAATTTACAGAATCTTGGCCCCACTATTCAATTCATTTGCACCTCATCCATTAACTTTAATTTACGTTTAATTTATATCCCTCTTTGATGTTCACTGGACTGGTTTATGTGTCTGTGAAGGTTCTCATTGATCTATGTTCTAGTATAACTAGTAACTGTTACATTCATCCAGATTTGTTCTTCATTGCTTAGCAAAAAACTTCAGAGCTTTACCACCATTGATGGTTTTGAAGGCCTTGGGAATTTTCCTATACTAGTTCATTGTAATAAACTAGTACTAGATATGATTGGTGTATGGGAGTATGTTACTGCTTCTTCAAAGCTTTACATAATGCTAATTGGATAAGTAGAATGGGCAACCACCATATTGGTTCCACTGCCACCAGCTTGAGAACCTTCTCAATGACCCGAGCCAAGACCTGTTTTTGTGTCCCTCATCAACAATATTTGTTTCCCTTGTATAACATCTTCATAATTGACCAAAAAATGGGAATTTAACTTCCCCAAAGCTTGCACCTGTAAATAAATTTAGTTAGCAGATAAAAGGTATAACCTTTGATGACCTTCCTTAGTCTGCTGATGTCTATGGCTAACTCAGTACCACAACTTACTAATTACTTCTAGTATATCATACATAGGGGTTTGTTTTTTCATACAAAAGTTCCGTATATTGCAGTATTCGGACTGTACTTCTTCTTTATCTACATTCTCATCAGGGCTTTAGTTAAAGTTTAACAAGCAACAATCTTACTGAGGGCAGGAACATAAACCTAAGAACATGAGGAAAATGAATTAAGCAGCAGTACATGTTACAAACTATGAATATTAAAGAATAATATTTAATGCATATACTTTAATTGCCCCCCAGCACCCCTCCCTAGGTATTCTTGGCTGGGATAGCTTCTGCTTCTTAACATGCTTCTATTGGAGAGGCCATCCACCATTGGGATTTATAACAAAGTGTCCTTCCATAACAATGTATGGTGATCTGGGGTAGAACTAAAGTCCAGGTAAAGTCCTGTAAATCTGTTATTTTGGATCTCCTCTTATTTTTTGTCCTGTGCCTGTGTTCTTCGGGATGAACAGACAGTGGTTCTTCCTAATGGACCAACAGACAGCTTTTAAAACAATCCCTCACCATGCTACCTAAAAAGATTTTGCCTTTGGATACACCCTAGAACAGTGTTTATTGACTTTTGTAACATAGGGGAAGCCTTTGTAATAACTTTTAGGTTTTCATGTAACCCCTATTATAATTACCATATAACCCAAGGAGGAACCATTGGGTTCCACGGAACCCTGTTTGAGAAATACTGCCCTAGAATGTGTCAAGGCAAATGAGAAAGAATGACCAGGGACTGACAGGCTGGGAGGGCTACATGAGGGTGTATTTTGCAGCCAAGAAATAAGGGGGCTCTATCTGACCCTCTGTAGCTTCTAATGTACATTATGAGAAGCTCACAGTGTGCAGTATAATCAGAGTAGGCAATTTCAGTGCAGGAGAGGAGTGTGTATAATTGTGCAAGACTTTAAACACATTGACATATATGCACCACATAGCAACATGCTGGGCTGCAATGCAGAGAAGGGGCAAATAATTGGCACGTGGGGTATATGTGTTGGATATGTGCGAATAGGCCCTGAAAGTAAGGATGGAGTTCAGCTTTTATTTCACCTTCCCTTTAGATTGCGATGCATTTTGCCAAAATAGCAACATTTTTGGGAAATAAAACAGGGCCATTTTAATAATTTATATTATGGGGGAAAACCAAGGTCACCATAAGGAGGACTGATGAAAAAAAGGTAACTTTCTCAATGCTCAAAGTTTTAGCCTAGTTTGAAGGAGCCCAGGAGTTTACCTTGTATAGGACCCAGAAATTTCTGAATCTGGCTTAAAAAAAACAGAATAAAGGAAAGTTTTTACAGTTCTATCTCTGCTTTCAAACACGTTCTGTCATTCTGAGCGACGTTCTTTGAACAACCGATCAGCTAAACCACCGACACAGCCAGTGGAAAACTAATTGGATCTAATTCATATTTATGTTATATGAGAAGATTGCTGCGCTTTTCCACAGCGGTGATTCGGGTTTTAGGCTTCTTGTGTGGATTACAGCAGCCACGTGCATGGAAAAGCTGAAGTGATTGTGGCAATTAATCTGCCACCCCCAGACAAGGCCAACAACAATAACAGTCAAAGGTAGCAGGCCAAGAGAACCACGCCGCCGCTTAATGATGACTGATTTCAAGTTTCTGTCTAATTGGATTGAGCCCTGTTTCAATTCAAAGAAGCTGAATGTATTACCCCTGTCAACATGAAATCAATCCAATTAGGGTTGTGTGGTAGGTTACATCACGTTAAAGTGATCCTTCCATCAAGATGAAGTGTTGGCAATGTATGGATAACGCAACCTATGTAGTATAGTTTTACATTGTAGTATAAAGCCTTTTACTTTTATTGGTTATCATTTACTTACAAGGTGGGGTACATACAAAGTATGTCCTTATAATTAACTTACATTATTTTTATATATACCATTACCATAGCAGTGGAAAGCAATAAATCTTTTATAGGTGTTTCCAGGTTCTGATTGGCAAGCTACACACATCAGCAGTGATACACAATTTTCCTACCACTGTAATGTAAAATTGCACAGCCTATATGAGGGTGATAATTTTGCTCTGAATTCAGGAATGATGCAGCATTGTTGCCACCCCATCACTAAAAGCTGCATTAGGTGGAGGTCTTTAGCAAAATCAATGGATATTTGTGTGACATTGCGCAGGGACTATGAAGCACATATACCTAGGCATTGCAGTACGTTTTCTTTAAGTTATATTTTAAGATCCTCGTCAAAGGCAGGAGGATGTCTCTTCTGGCTGGAAATAAAACAAAACTGTCTACATTCCAAAAAGAGTTTTTGAACATAGAGATTTTTTCTACAGTTCTAGTTTTAGCAAATTCACCAGATTTTAAAAAAGAGTTGGCTCTGTAAAAGAACAAAATACGAAGGGTTACGCAGTATTTTTTTATGCTGCAGAATGCTGATCCGGGGATTTGTCTGACTGGTACTTCGGAAGGAATGTTTTCCATGTTAAAGAAAACTGAGACACAGTCTGCAAGGGTTGTACTGTCTTCCTCTGGATCAGTTTCTGAGGATGCAGTTTTTGAAAGGGTTAAACTTGGATGGGCAAATGTATTGGCCAACCTACGTAAACCGATCGACGTAATTGAGAGTTTGTGGTGGATGCAGGACATTACTTGTGGATCAAAACTGACCCTTATCATCCTTGCTACTAATACCATTTGTTTCCCAATGTTTCTGTTTATTTTACCGGACCTTACCATTATCCCAAGCATCTCCAGGAAAGACCTTTCATACGTTACGGTGTTGGGTCACCCGATTGGGTCACTGCATTGTGTATGAGAGCAGCAACTCAACTCTCCAGGTTTCTCAACCAGGGTTCCTTCAAAGGTTAAAAGAGGTTCCCCAAGCAATGAGTAATTTGTGACTTTTTGGCCAGTTCAATGATCTTTTGGCTATCTAGGGATAGGATGGCATTTTTCCAATGGCCAGCATTCTTTCCATTGACCACCATACTAATATACTGCCAGCTGTGGATATAATAAGTATAGAAGGGATTCCCCAAGACCTGAAAGTTATTTCAAGGGTTCCCCCCATGTTAAAAAGATCAAGAAACACTGATCCAGAGACTGAGATTTCCTTTTACTTCCTGTTGTGTCTATAGGATAAGAAATGAAGAAAATTTTCTCCAATGGGACACAAGTGACAAAACTTTAAACCTTTTCCTATTGGATTCAATGGAAATTTTTGGCTGTAGACATACTTTTCAACATTATTTATTTTGCCTTTTGCACCCATGATGCTGCTTTTTCTCCCCTCTCTGTGTTTGCACACAAGGTTATCTTGGCAGCGCAGCATTGCTAACCGGGGATACAAATAATCTATTGTCTCTATGTAAATGGAGGATGACCTCATCTTCACGCCGAGGTGTCGGTTCAGTTTGTTATCTGCACCAAAACAAATAAATTAGTAAAAAGAAAACACAATTGTCTATTCATTGAGGGCGTCAACGCAAAGAATTACAATTCTTTTTTAAGTTATCTCTAAAAGGAAACTATTTTACAGCTACCCCTCACATGAACCCCATGCCCTAACATGATCTGCAATAGAAAAGAGCAAAAATGAGACTTTTATTTACATAAAGTTACAGCAAATTTTGGGAGATTTGCAAAAAATGTTGCCATTAGAGTGAATGGTGAAACTGAGGTGGTTTTGGGTTGTTACTAAAAGCCAGGTGGGCAAAAATATTTTGTTCTCTTGAAGGGGGTCTTCTCCTGAATCCAAAGGTGTATTACTCAGTCTGTCTAAGGAGTGATACAAGAAGATTGAAGGAGGTCAACTCTTCTCCATCACCTTCTCATCACCATACACTTGATGACCTCCTCAACCTTACACTTGTCATATAGTCACTCTTCTCTTCCGCCCCCTCCTTACCTTACACCTGCTGACCTCTTTCACCTTACCTTTGTCATTCACCCACCCTTCTCTATCACCTTCTCGTCACCATACACCTGCTGACCTCTTCCACCTTATCCTTGCCATATACCGACTCTTCTCCATAACTTTCTCTACACCATACACCTGCTGACCTGCTCCACCTTACCCATGTCATATACCCACACTTATTATCCACTGTCTCCTCACCATAAATCCACTGACTTTCTCCATCTACCCCCACTTCTCCATCACCTTCCCCTCACTCATCTGCTGACCTGCATCACCGTACCATTGTCATATACCCACTCTTCTCTTCACCTTCTCCTCACCATACACCTGCTGACCTCCTCCACCTTACCCTTCTCATATACCCACTCTTCTCTCCTACCTTCTCCCAGATATATATGTGCTGACCTCCACCTCCTTACCCTTCTCATATACCCACTCTTCTCCATAACTTTCTCTTCATCATACACCTGCTTACCTCCTCCGCCTTACCTCTGACATATACCCATTTGTATCCTCCACCGTCTCCTCACCATACATCCGCTGAACTTCTCCATCTACCCACTCTTCCCAATTGCCTTCTCCTAACCATACACTTGCCAACCTGCTCCACCTTACCTCTATCATCCACCCACTCTTCTCCATCACCTTCTCCTCACCATACATCCATTGATCTCCTCCACCTTACCCTTGCCATATACCATGCTTCATCACCAACTCCTCACTTACCCTTGTCATATACCCACTATTTTCCATGCTCTTCTCCTCACCATACACTTGCCAACCTGCTCCATCTTACCTCTATCATCCACCCACTCTTCTCCATCACCTTCTCCTCACCATACATCCACTGATCTCCTCCACCTTACCCTTGCCATATACCATGCTTCATCACCATCTCCTCACTTACCCTTGTCATATACCCACTATTTTCCATGCTCTTCTCCTCACCATACATCTGCTGACCTCCTCCACCTTACTCTTGTCATATACCCACTCTTTTCCATCCTCTTCTCCTCACCATACATCCACTGATTTCCTCCACCTTACCCTTGCCATATACCATGTTTCATCTCCTTCTCCTCACCATACCCTTGCTGACCTCCTCCACCTTACCCTTGTCATGTACCCACTCTTCTCGCCTTCTTCTCCTCACCATTCATCTGCTGACCTCCTCCAACTTACCCTGCTCATCTCCCCTAACTTTCTCTGGTCTATGCACGTATACATAACTATTTGGCTGATCTAGATTTTCATGTCTATCCGCCTGGTAGATGATGATGGTATTTGAGAGCAGTAAGGTCTTGTTTATTCATCCAACCACCCTTTTATATCTTTAGAAGTTGGTGGAACACACAAGCACATTCCAACCAGCCACTGCAAAGTCTCCACAAACATCTGCATACATACAGAATACTCACATAGAAACACCACAAGATTAACACAACATATACATTCATCGTTTGCTTCCTCCTTCCCACAGCTGTTTCTTTGATGTAGGGATAAGCAGACCTATGTGTTCCGTCTCACAATTATGATCACAATCTTTGTATCATCATTTAAAGATTTCTTTTTAATGGTTTCAAGGAAAAGTCAAAACTGTTCCCAGTCATTTCTGTTTCTTTTTTTAAGAACGTGAATTGGTGGCTTTCGACAACAACTAATTTGCAACTTTTTTATACCGTTGCATTCTTGATTTGTTGATTTTGCTTATGTTAAATGTAACAAATGTCTTTTGCTGATGAAGAAGTAGGGCCTGTTTGTTGCTTTTAAGTTTTGGTAGTAAAAGGTGTCTACAAACAATGTTGGAGATATATACGTCCATTATTTGGCCAGAAGTATTTGAATAACATCAAAATTGTTAAAGTGGAACTGATCAGAAAAAAAAGTAACACTTATATTTACAGTTGGAAAGCTGCTGAACCCTTTGCGATCCTGGTCCAGTTGGTCCGGTGCCATCTTGCCTTTCTTTTTTGTTTTGGCGTGGACTGGAGAGTGGGCGCCGAGATCGTTTTTCCTGCAACATCACCTGATCTTGCACTGTGCAGCACACTTTTTTTTAAAAAACATTAGAGGATAGCCCTTATAGGAAAAAAACAGCCTCCTGGTATACATACGTCACATATGCCTGAACTTGGGCATGCGCAGAAGAAGCAGCCCCCTGGTATTTGTGACTATGTATACCAGGAGGCTGTGGGTTTCCCATTCAGTCTTTACTACTGCGGGGGTAAAGATGGAAAAGAAGGGGTCTCCACTCTATACAATAAAAAAAGGGTTAGCCACACAAAATAGAAATGTGGTGACAGGTCAGCTTTCAGGCGTCTCTAGTGAAGGGTACTGCCACTTCTGCATTATACAAAGAAATTATACATTTTTAACAAATAAACCTGCTTCATAAACACGTGGTTTGGTCAGTTCTGCATTCAACCTTACTACTGAAATAAAATGTGGCTGAAAGGGCGCAGATTTCCCCAAACACACTCCAAAATCTTATGCGGGCTCCTATAGTAGGGTGGGGTACAAACTCCACATTATTAATAGTAGTTTTTGGATGGGGGGTTATCATGGTGATGTGATTACAAATACTTATTCTTAGCAAATGTTTTAGTATGAGGAACCCAACCAGCAAGGATGATCAGCTGCCCACAAACTGTTACTGTATAGCTATATTAACAAGCAGCATTCTATGACTGTACAGAAATTGGGGATGTTATCACCTGTTTCGTAGATTAAAGGGGAGTAAGATCCAATGGGTGATACAACCCAACTATCTAGAGCAAAAAAATATAATTTTGGGGTGTTTGTTTTTTTTTTTATAAACATTCAGAAATGATCTGCTTGCATTGCTTCCTGTGTATGTCAGGCAGAGATGGAGCTATGTGTCATTTGTTGTGGTAACCGCTTGTGGTTTGTGATCTGCAATGTACAAAAAAGCAGAATAACAGTGCAATCTGTTTGGGCTTAGTGTAAACAGTGAGTGTGTGTTAGGAGCTATGGGGACAGACGGCCTCCAGGGACAGCTCCTGTAATAACATACTGCTCCCAGGGAACCTCAGAGAACTACTCCATTATTACAGCTTAACCCATTCGTACATCACCTGCTGCAGCCAGGCATGGCAATTACGTGCCGCTGGATGATAGGCAAGCAGGCATGTTTTAAATTGTGTGTGATACAATTTGGTTTTTAGATTTGTTTTTGCTTCTTTAATACAAAAGCACCTAATCAATAATGCTTATGCTTCTTTAGCAGCATGGTGATTGGAGCACTGTGCAATGGGCACATCAGAGCACTAGTTGAATGGCCGCTGACCACCATATGTTCTTCAATGATTTTCCAGTATATAGCAGCTTCTTTTTAAAAGGAAGTATTCTGATTGGCCATTGCAGAATATTAACCTACTCATCACTTCACTTTGTTAAAATGCATGAAAACAATGACTGCATCAGGCAAGAACTGTAAACTGTTGTCCTAGAAGGCCAACACAACCAGTCAGCCCATTCAAGACAAATTCCTTAGAGCTAAAGAAGTGTGCCATACAAAAAATACCCTGGTTCCATATTGCCTGCTAGGCATGATGAAAGGTAGGCAGTTCCTAGCTAATTTTTCATATGACATGAGTTCGTTGACTGTCTATATCTAGTCTGCATGACTATCTTGAAGCATCGGCCACATAACAGTTGCAGTTGGTACTGAAAGGCTTCATATGCCATATGTTGGGCGCACAGAGATGGACGTGGCGCAAATAGCTATATAATGCCCCCCGTATGTCACTGACTATAGGTCCTCTTCTAAATGATGTCTGAATGGTGAAGCTTTTCCACTAAAAGTCATTACCCTTATATCAAATTATCCCACCTTGCTATTGAGAGTGAAATGAAAAAAGTAATAAAAAGGCTAAAAAATGAATGTATTAATAAAAGGCATTTTGTAAACTGAATTTCATTCATATAGGGTTTATATTCATAAATCCCCCATCTCAGCGCTCTAAAATCTTAACCTGGTCCTCCTCCAGGTTGGTGGTCACAACTCTCATACTTGTTCCCCTGAGTTTATACTTTCCCTTTTCATTCAACAGAAGACTGTGCACAAGCTGGTAAATGTCTTTCACTACAGAGGAGACATAGCTTGTACCTTGTGCTGCCTGCTCGCCATTTTTTGTTCTATAGTTCAGTTCTTCTTTAAATGTTAAATTATAATCTACCTGTGCAGTGTGCGGAGTTCACTAATGAACCTTGAAGGAGAGCTGTGGTAAGGCCTTGTGCTGTCCTATCTGATGTTTGTGTCATCTCTATAACAGGGACGCCCATCACGGTTTCAGGTGATAGCCGAGGGTGCAAACAAAGCTTCTCAGGTTGCCGGGAACCCTGCATAACATACAGAAGACCGGACTGATATTCAACTTCCAAGTTCCATACAATCATTAGAATACTGTATGTGAGTGTTTCCTATCTATGTACCCAGAGTCAGTTTAATACCATGAAAGAAATACAAGACCTTCTTGCCTATTTTTACAGATACAGACGACTATTTTATTGTATTTGTGTGCATTAAAGTTAATTTTATTGCTTTGATGACCCTTCAGATGACCACTAAGCAAAATGCTTTCTGCCATTTGTTTGGCAAAAGGTCAACCTGAGTGCGTCAGTGGGTAAATATATACAACAGGCAAAGGTTGGGTCTCCCCAAAAATATTCTACTGAGGTTCAACATTGCCCAAACCTAAGTGTGCCATGTACAAGCACAAAAAAGAAAAAACAGCAGTAAAAAAAAATATATATATATCTATATATATATATATACATACAAAGCTGCAACAGGAAAAATCAAAGAACATTAACAAAACATGAAAAATACTCTTCCCACCCAACACCTCCACCCCTGTGAAAAATAACTGTTTGATTACAAGAAAACATAACCATTGCAGCTTAGTGAGCAGAATTGTGAGTTTCCAACAGTATCAATATTGTTCTGCTCATTCCTATGGAGAGCTACATGCTGAACTGTAAAATTCCAAAAAGTTTTTGAAGACAAGAATTTGTTTTTTTTTTTTTTGGTTGAGGGATGTAAATAAAATGCCAAAGAGACTAACTAATGCAACCACAGAATATACACCCCCACCCCCCAATCCAACCGTTTCTTTTGTCACATGCTTTAAAGTCTAATAGTCTGAGAAGTTCGCTGGCATGGGTTTCATAAAACAGTCTTTTATCTCGGTATGTAGTGGGTGTCATGCTTTCCTTCCGGTATCTCTCTTTGATCATCTGAAGGCTTTACATTCTATATAGCTGATACTATCACATGCAGAAATATTACCTTGGCTACCTCTAAACCTTTACAGATACAACCAGCATTCTAGTTTCCTGTGTATGGACTGTTGCTGTGACATTTATTCATTTTCTCTCTGCATTTTGCAAAATTGAAGCAAACACCAACATTTTATTAGCATCTTTATATATATATATATTGTCTGATGCTCTATTAGAGGGGTTCAGCCCTACTTCTTGTTCTGCCAGTCTTTTACCGGACAGGAATCTAGGGGAATCGTTTATGGGTAGAAATGGAAATAATTTTTATTATAGTAGGAAAAATCACTGGACATAAAGTGGAGCAGAATGCAAAAGTAAAGATTCGCTTATACAGGTAGTCCCCGGGTTACATACGAGATAGGGACTGTAAGTTTGTTCTTAAGTTGAATTTGTATGTAAGTCAGAACAGGTACATTATTTTCATAAATGCAATTAGGACAGATGTTTGTCTCAACATATTATTAGGCAGTGTGGTGTCAGTTACTGTGAGCTAATCACAAACAAAGCAAAAGAAAAAAAACTTTATGGAGCCTAGACATTCATTAACTTCTGGAGCAAGCTGTGCTTTGATATGCAAAAAGAAACAACTGCAGAGTTTGTCTTGGTCATTAAAATGTTACAAGAGGTTGCAGGACAGCAAAAGACTTCTTTTGCAAGTCATGTGACCCCCCCCATCAAGCCTCTGTCCTGCACACAAGCGAGCAAGGAAGCCTTGTTTATATCTAGGAGTTGTCTCTATGTCGGATGTCCTTAACTTGGGGACTCCCTGTAGTGACTATCTAGAAATGTTCATTGTGCTTAGGCATGGTGGCTCAGACACTGGCACCCGGGCCTTGATAGACCTAGGATCATAGGTTCAAATCTCAGCCTGTGCTTTCTTTAACATTTTATGCATGGAATTCTGACTTCTGATGAAGTGTGTAGTGAGATTTGGTGTTGTCACTCAATGTTCTGCTTGCTGGAGAGGAAGCTGTACCTGAGGACCTACACTGCAAGGATCTCCCTGCTTCTTCTTTATTGGCTCTGTGCTTCCTCCACCTTTCCTGCTGTTTCTTCATCATTTCCCCATAAGACATTAGACCAAGGCATGGTTGGTCAATAATGGTGACAAGATCAACTTCTGGAAGGCCACAGACAATAGTGATGAATTGTCCTTTGTTCTCGGCAGTTTTTTGATCACAGCTTATAGGATAAAGGTTCTCTTAATTTAGATCTACTAAAAGAGTCATTTTATTGTGTCTCTGCTGGGAAGATTACATTGTAGAGAAGCCATCCGCCCCTTAAATCTGTATTTGTAGCATCATTGTTTGGGAAGAGGTGCAGTGTAATGATGTGCAGGGAGCTATGATGGGATTTACATAATATTGGTGATGAAACTAATTGGGGATGATGAAGCACAGGGTGGAAGAATAGATGACACCTCATTGTTTGTATGAGTATATTTATGCCATGAGATATTGACTTCATGAGATATTGACCCCATCAGAAACTGACTCCATGAGATATCTGCTCTATGAGAGATTGACTCCCTGAGATATTGACCCAAAGAGATATTGACCCAATGAGAGACTGACCCCATGAGATACCGAGCACCTGAGATATTGTCCCCATGAGAGACTGACTCTGTGAGATTATGGCCCCATGAGATAGTGACCCAATGAGAGATTGACCCCATGAGATACTAAGCACCTGAGATATTGTCCCCATGAGATATTTACCCAATGAGAGACTTACTCCATGAGATATTGGTCCTAGGAAATATTTAACCCCTGAGATATTGGCCCCATGAGATATTGTAACTTAAATTATTGCCCCTTGAAACATTGACTCCATGAGATACTGAGCACCTGAGATATTGGTCCCATGAAATAAAATCCCCCTGAGATATTGACTCCCTGAAATATTGTCCTTATGAGAGACTGACGCCATGAGATATTGGCTCCATGAGATAGTGACCCAATGAGAGATTGACCCCATGAGATACTGAGCACCTGGGATATTGCCCCAATGAGATATTAACCCAATGAGAGACTGACTCCATGACATATTGGTCCCAAGAAATTGTCACGAATAACAAGGAGGGGAGGGAAACAGAAAGGTTATACTCAGTACTAGGCCTCCAATGGCTAGGGAAAAGGGAATGGTCACCCCTTGCAGACACCCTAATCTAGCCCTAACTCCTAACCGTATGAGCATCCCCTGATGGTGGGAATACTCATACACAGGAACCTGGGCCCTACTAGCCCTGCATAGCCCTAGGAGTAGTGACTGGGTTGAGACTACTGGTTCCTTCCCCTATGAAGGACCCAGTGTCTCCCTGAGGCCTAGAAAACAACAAAAGAACAACAAAACACCAAAACCCCAAAAGTAATTCAATTTATCTAAATAGCAGATTTATAAGCAGGAACTCTGGATAGGACAACACACCAGCTCTTCACATCCCAGCAGTGAATATCAACCGCATAGCATGAAGTGTGAGGGCAGACTAAATGGAGGAGAAGTAATGACCACCAGCTGCAGCTGATACAAGGGGAGCGGTCATTACAAACAACAACACAGAAACAAGTAAAACTCACATGCAGCTAGTCTGACAGATCCTCAAACTTCAGTCACGGAAGGGACCGTGACAGAAATATTGACCTCCTGAAATATTGTAACTTGAATTATTGTCCCTTGAAATATTGACTCCATGAGATACTGAGCACCTGAGATATTGGCTCCATGAAATAAAATCCCCCTGAGATATTGACTCCCTGAGATATTGTCCCCATGAGAGACTGACCTTGTGAGAAATTGGCCCCATGAGGAGAGATTGACCCCATGAGATACAGAGCACTTATTGGCCCCCTTAGATATTGGACCCATGATATAATGTCCCCTGAATTATTGTTTCTTGAGATATTGACTCCATGAGGTACTGGGCACCTAAGATATTGGCCCCATGAGAGATTGGCCCCCTGGGATATTGACCCCCTGATATATTGACCCCCTGAGATATTGTCTCCATGAAAACTTGACCTTGTGAGTTATTGACCCCCCGAGATATTGGCCCCATGAGAGATTGGCCCCACGACATATTGTCGCCTGAGATTTTGGCTTCATGACATATTGTCCCCATGAGATATTGGCCCCATGCGATATTGGCTTCATGATTGATTGGCCCCTCAGATTTTGTCACCTGAATTATTATCCCTTGAGATATTGGCCCCATGAGAGATTGACCCGGTGAGATATTGTCCTCATATTAGATTGATCCCATGAGAGATAAACCCCCTGAGATATTTACCTCCTGGAAAATTAGATTTCAGCACCTACTCATTACTTGTTTAAATCATAGGAAACAAAACGGCATGCATATAACACAGTTCAGATTCACCGGGGAATGTACGGGTTCAGTGCTTTTGGGACGGTTCAATAGATTGCATTGTGGTCCTATTCAAGTTCACAGTCACAGTGACAGACAATGGTCACCCAGCAACCGCCGACACAGCAAAAAACAAACTTCTAGAAATTCCATTGTCCTCCACCCTGCCGATCACATTACTGGGGCCCGGAGAGCTTCCTGAGAGCATGCTGAGTACTGGAGGGACTTCCCTATGGTCAGATGAACTGTCTTGGAGGGACTTTTTCCTACCACCCATGGCTGCCACTTTAACCACTTCCTGTCTATATGCAGGGTGACAACACTGAAGTAGTTGGTAGACCTTTGACCTGGTTTTAGCCCTTTGGCCTACACATCAAGGCTGAAGTGTGAGAGGAAGAAGCAGAACTAAAGACCAATCAGTTCCTGTGCTAGCAGGAAACATTCTGATAGGAGGAAAGAGCAGAGTGAAAGAGAGATGAGCTTATCACGGCTCTGTTTCTCCTTATCGGACTCATCAGGCTGAGGACATCTAGTGGCAGAAAAAAAGTACTGCGGCGAAAAACTTTAGATGAAAGCTGAATATGGCAGCAGAAGCTTTTAACATTTTCTTTCATAGATTTTTTTTTTGGGTGAAAGTAAACTTTAGAAATGACAGTAAGATGAAAATGCAAACCTTCTGTTTGGCATGGAAGGTCTGTGTATGTGAGATTTTGTGTTTATATATGGTATTGTGTAACTAGCCCTGTATATGGGGTTATATGATGATGTGTTTGAAGTTTCTATAACTTTGTTACGGCAATGTAAGTGCAGTACATATAAACATGAGATAATTTCCTGTGCATTCCTTGCCCCGCCATTCTCCCAGAATTCTATCCCTTCCTTATCAGTACCGTAATACAAACACACCACACCTACAGATACCTCCGCTCCCCTGCACTGGGCACCACCGGTACTGCTGGTCTGGGAATAAAGAAATCACATTCACGCCACATCCCTGAGATCCAGCAAACCAAGAAAAAATAGTAAAAAAATTAATTCACATTAGTATCATTGGGTTAACGAGACCCTGTCACCTACATATACCTGCAGGTCAATGGACAGAAACATAGAAGGCATGCACCCCAAATCACAACACTGCCCCCACCGGCACCCCAGATCACAACATTTCCCCCATGGGCACCCCAGATCATAACACTGACCCCACAGGAACCCCAGATCATAACACTGCCCTCACAGGCACCCCAGATCATAATACTGCCCCCACAGGCACCCCGAATAATAACACTGCTCCCACAGACATTCAGATCATACCACTGCCCCACAGGCACCCCGGATCATAACACTGTCCCACAGGCACCCCAGATCACAACATTTCCCCGACAGGCACCCCAGATCATAACACTGCCCCCACGGGCACCCCACATCATAACACTGCCCCCCACAGACACCCCAAGATCATAACACTGACCCGACAGGAACCCCAGATCATAACACTGCCCCACAGGTACCCCCAGATCGTAACACTGCCCCCACAGGTACCCCAGATCATAACACTGACCCCACAGGCATCCCAGATCATAACACTGACCCCACAGGCACCCCCAGATCATAACACTGACCCCACAGGAACCCCAGATCATAACACTGCACCCAAAGGCAAGGCACCCCCAGATCATAACACTGACCCCACAGGAACCCCAGATCATAACACTGCACCCAAAGGCACCCCCAGATCATAACACTGACCCCACAGGCACCCCAGATCGTAACACTGCCCCCACAGGCACCCCCAGATCATAACAATGCCCCACAGGCACCCCAGATCGTAACACTGCCCCCAAAGGCACCCCCAGATCATAAGAATGCCCCACAGGCACTCCCAGATCATAACACTGCCCCACAGGCACCCCAGATCATATCACTGTCCCCACAGGCTTGGCAGCTTTTTGGGGGCAGGCAGTGTATATGTAGTGTTAGTTTTTCCCCTGAATAATGTTGTTGGCACCAAAAACAAGTGCACACAACTGCGCTAGTTTTATCAGTGCGAGGTGTGTTCAGCTGGGTGAGGTGGTTTCTGTTGTACAAATGTTGTTTTTGCAGCATCAATCCACCCATTTATAACATGAGAAGAGTAGCTCAAACTTTGTAGCCCATCCTTCACCACCACCATCTGAACCTCCGCCTCCCCCCGAACCCCCATCTGCTTACCAAATACCCCTCCACCATTAAAAGCCCAGACACCAATCTGGCTGGCAAGCAGCCGTTTATTTAAACAGCAATAAATAAATTAGCCATTCAAGTAATTATCAAATATCCAATAATAAATAAATGACAAATAAATAAATACATTTACACTTTTGATATGCAAGCATACATTAACATACCATACCACTCTATTATTATTATTATTACTTAACCGGAATTATATATCGCAAACATAACACATTGAATATAACCTAATTAAACAACAACCTAATGCCTTTCTTTTATTATTAGCTAACCATAACAACAATATCCATAATGTTATCAAACTCTATACTCCTGGTTATACACCCAAACAACCAGGTTGCAGGTCTCAGAAGGCAAAATCTGCACCCAACAGGACTTTACCTCACCCAACATCTCCACCTTGCCCCCTAGCCGCCTTGCACTGCCTTTAGGAGTCGTAATCATCCATTCACCATAAAGGGGGAGACCCCACCAAAGAGGATTCCCCCCTGCCAAATTCCACCACTTTACCAATTTACTGGATCCTTGCGTTCCAAGACCTCAACCACTAAAATTTACCACACTTTCAAATTATAATTATAACTATAAAAGGGGTGGGTAAGCCTGAAACTTTTTCTTCGAAAAGAGGACCACTCGCGTCTGTCTAGCCCCTTTTAACTCATCCTATTCCTAATCTTCTCCTACCTCAGGGGCTACCATGCTCCACACTAGCACAGGCCCCTCTAGCCTTACTAAATTTTATTACCCTTAACACCCCTGGGCTAGGCCTCCCACCCCGTCATGTAGGCCCTGTGCCTAATTTCTTACGGAAAAGGGCCTCGCTTTTCACTTACATGTTGAGTGAGTGAGTCTGTCTTTTTTTGGGTCTCACCACTATTGTTCTTCACATAATGCAAAATATAAACTAGCCCAGCAAGGAATTCCAGGTCAAAGCCAGCTACTGCAGGAAAAATACATTTATCTATGTATTGAAAATCACAGAACAGCCCTGTCTGGTAGAAGGAAAGATACGGCCCCAAACGTGGCTCAAAACCAAGTGGGGATTATTTGTGAGTCCTATATTTACCCGCTGCTTGGTGCAAAATCTGGGCACCGATCTCCTGCCCAGCAGACTCTGCTTCATCCTATGAGCAGAAGGAGAAAGTATTGAGAAGCAGTAACATAGACTTTACAGCACAATAAGTGTATTTTTACAGACCACCAATGTTTAACCCTTCCCACTGAGCACCTTTATTTTTCAGTACTTCTAGATAGGCATCATTGTCCTTCAATCCACAGCCCCAGCTAGGCACTATTGCCCTTCTCCTATTACCCCTGCTGAGCACTATCATTTTTTCCTAACCTTCCCAAGAACCCAATGTTCTTCCCAATCTCCACTGGGCACGATTATTTGTCTCTTCCAGCATTGGGCAAAATTGTTCTTCCCAACTACTGCACGGCACTATTGTTTGTTCTAACCCTGGCTAGGCACTACTATTCTTCCAAATCCCCCACTGCCCCACCGGGCACTATAGATCTTCCCAACACCATCTGGGTACTAATATTCTTTCCAACCCCCACTGGACATTATTGTTCTTACCAAACACTGTTGGGCACTATGGTTCTTTCCAATCTCAGCTGGGCACTAGTGTTCCCTCTACATGCCCCTGAGCACTATGGTTCTTTCCCCCACCCACTGGGCAATATTGTTCTTCTCAACTCCTGCTGGGCACTATTGTTCTTCCCCCCACCCACTGGGCACTATGGTTTTTCCCTCCACCCACTGGGCACTATGGTTCTTCCCTCCACCTACTGGGCATTATTATTCTTCTCTCCACCCATTGGGCACTATGGTTCTTCCCGATCCCGGCTGGGCACTGGTGTTCTTCCCAAATCCTGCCACCCTCTCGCCCCCTGCTGGGCACTGTTGTTCTTCCTCACCCCCCAACAATCATATTTTCAGTCAGATATACTAAGGATCTTTCACAACAAAATATTGAATGATGCATGAGGAGGGAGAAAGAGTGAGCAGCACCCCGCTGTGCTCTCTCCTCCGATATGAGCCCTAAGGCGAAAATCGAACAGAATTATCTGAGGTGTGTACTTACCCTAAGTGTTTCATACGCAGGATACAACCTGTGTGGATTTGAATAATATTTACCATCACATCCGCTCTATCCACAGATGAAGGTAAGTCAAAAATTTGTTCTCTCGTGATCATTCAGCTACTGAAATGCCTTTAGGTTTACTTGAATTCTGTTTATTGTATTGGATTAGAAGTTTACCCCCGGTCATTACTCCACTGCCAGAGCACCTGGTGACACAAACCAAATACAGGTGTTACCCATACATATGCATGAGATGCCCAGAGGTGATGCTTAAAAAAACAGAACTCCTATACCTGCTCCATTGTTTAGTCCTCCCTCTATTATTATGTCAAACCCTACAATTATATGTAATTAGCTATATTGCACATAATCAGCTTTCCTTGATGACAGGTTGAAACTTTGGGTTCTATTAATAAGGCAGTGAACCTGACATGTCAATGATTTTCTGGTGGAGACCATAGGTCTCAAGCGCCTCAATAGGTCCATAGGTTTTCAGTGGCAGTGATCAATATCCCCCTAGAGAATGCTTGGCTGGTGTCTGCAAGGTGTTCACTGCAATGCTCAGGTTGAATCAGTAGCCAATTCCAAATTCTGTTGAAGGCATAATTATGGTGTACAGTGCATTCCGATGGTTAAACCTCAGCCAATGAGGACTATAGGGTCCAGTCCTAGGTTCAGCCAACCCAACCTGTCATCATCCGCCGGCTGGGTTGGCTGAGCTGTATGCTATACCTGTCATTGACAGGAATGGCATACAATCCTAGGTGCCTCATGCTATATCTGTCCAACCAGCCAAACTAGCCAATGGACTATGATAGACACAGTGAACATGATATATGAAGGCTCTCCGAGAAGATAGACTATCATGGGAGAACCTGGGTGATCCAGGCTGTTAGTTGACAAATGTTTTCAATCTTGGACCATAACCATTCCAGGTCTGCTAATGTCCCAGTTTCCCCCACAATATTCTTTATTCTCCATTCTTGGAGAGCTTTAATAAATCCGGCTCATTGTACTTAACAATGCCCTAGGTGCCAAAACCAATCGCTGATTATTGGCAATGTTCAGCGTTGACACAGACCCCAAAAACCAAGCCTCATTGTCATCAAAAATGTACATATTAAAAAGGGACATAGTATTTGTATTTTGTATAATTGACTTTTTTTTGGTTTTGAAAAATTACCATGTTCTTTGTTTGCCTGTGCTCGCTATGTACTAACTATTCTCAAACATTTTTCCGAGCATGAGAGCCAAAGAAAAGTTTAGTTTTGACCCAAACCATATATTCCTTAGACAAGAGCAGAAGTTTTCTAACTCGGCGGTTGGGTTTTGCTACGTTTAGTGTCACTTCCTCTTGTCTTCCAATAGAAACTCTTTTCAGGAATGTCCCGTCACACCCAAACTCTTCAGGGCTGTTATATAACCTCTGAAGGCTGTGCACGTGTGTTGTGTGTGTACCACGTGTGTGTGACCGGCAGTCATAGTGACCTTTAGTTCTACATTCTATTTTCAGAATTACATTGAGGACAATGAGGCTGATCTTTTAAGGAATTTAGGCTGTACACTTAGCAAAGATTTTTACCCTGCAGGGGATATTTTACTTTGCTTAGAGATGTAGACTAACTTTAAGTCGCAAAGCATTGCAAATTTAGCAGATTAAAATAGGGACATGTTATCAAGAGAAGAGAGATGAAAAGAGATCTTCCATCGTTCCGGTGACAGCAAAGAGAAGACCTCCTGTTACTCCTTGCCCTTATTCTGGGACAGGTAGTAAAGCGGCACAAAATAAATTCAGGAATGTCAACCATTCCCTACTATATCTGAAACTAAGAGATAACGATGATATCATCCTGCTGTCTACCTAAAGAAGCTAGGACCTTGACAAAAGCTGAAGCTTCTGTTTGCAAACATCAGGAATTTTGCTCGCCAAGGATATGCACTGCTGTGCTGCCCACTGTTCTCTTTGCTGAAGGTTCTGACATGAGGAAGCAAAGCCCTGCCACTACCAAGATGAGGACCTCCACACAGAGACATGGTGTAGAACATGGTATGGTAGGTCAGTACTGGGGAAGAGTTCTTCTGAATTGAGACCCCAGGTAATATTGTTGAGTAGTTCTTTAGAAGTTGTGCTACAAAAAAAAAGACAAGCTGAGGGCAAAGTTCCATTCCTCTTGACTTAAACCAAACTCTTGTTCGTTCTTTGATCAGCCAGGGCAGATTGATAAACAAATTTGGGGAATCACTATACCCATGCTAGATTTTCAGTCTTTAGGTGATAGCGTGTATACGTAATTTTAAGCAGCATAAATCTGACCTGATGATTGACCTTAGATTGGCATCCCTCCAAGATTTTTCTTACTGCTTCCCATTCTGGAAATAAAATGTGAACCCAACCCAGTTTCATTACCTGCATCCTGTCAATAAATGGTTTGCTTATATTTTTATCAACCTCTGGGATTGTTATCTGGTTTAGGTTGTTATGTGTGCTCTGTAGGCTGAAAGATAACCGGTTATAATTGGCTTTATGCAAGAAATGAAATATTCAGTAGTAAATGATTATAAGTGTGGGGGTTTAGCATCAGAATCAGCGCTCGTTATTCCTACAGTGGCAATCCAATAAACTGACCTCACTCACTGGCTTTTGGCCATTTCTAGACTTCCTGTTGCAAACCGCTGCAGTTAACCACTTCAAGCTTTCCCTCTTCAATAGAGTGCAGTTTAACCTTGTGTTTTTTGTGTCAACTACAGTTCATCCTTAACCGCCCTCAACCTCTGCGTCATTCAGTTGAGGTTGCAATTTGCTGCGGTTTGATGTTTTCAGCAGCAACTACAACCACTTTCCTTGGAGCTGTCTTTGAAGATGGTTGCATTCAAGTCAATGGAAGTTGCTGGCTGCTCAGTTTACCGGAAGCTACATGTTGTGTTCAGCAACCGCGAACACAATCCACCGAAAGTGCACCACAAACCCAACCACCTGCACAACGTGGTTCCCAACTGCTCCATGTCAGTTCAACGGGAGCTACCGGGGGAGTGGTTAAGCATTTGGATCTAATATTAGCCTTACCATCTGAGAACAACATTGATAACAGGGGCCTGTAGTCTCTAGGATTGTAGACAAGTATTGGGTTCTGGTAGGTTGAGAGACAATACATGAGGTCCAGAAGTTTGCAGGCCAGCAATTATCGGTCTTCAGGTGACCTTTAAACTCTCTGACACTCAAGTTGAAGCCCTAACCTGGGATAAATTACATACAACTAAATAAGGGGAGAATTTCCAGTAGGTTGGAACATTTCAGAGGGGAAACGAGTGCTTACAGTGCTCAGAAATTGTTGTTCTTACTTGGGTAGCCCTACACACACCTGGATTGTACCTGGTTGTACAGGACATCAGATGTGGTTGAAGCTGATTACTATTAAGAAAGTAAATACCAAGAAAAATAAATATTTCTGGATCCCTAGATCCTTCCCTCTTTTGTAAATTAGATTTTGAGCCCCTTTAATGGGCATTTAGTGACATGACTTAAGACTTTATACACGTTAGACTTTTATAGACTAAAAAGTCAAAACTTTTATTTCAGCAATTCTTGTTCCCAAAATCAGAAAGCTAATGTTTCAGGTCCATCAGAGCAACACAGTGGGTTCATTACGTCCCTGATGAAGGGACCCTAATTGGCCCCCGAAATGTTGGCCTTCTGACCTACCTGGCATGCTAGAAGTGAGAAAATTATCCTTTGGAGTGTGTTTGAGAAACTAGAACTTGGAGGCAAGGTTATCTTCCAAACATCTAGTGATTTCTATGGATTTACATAATGTGTCACTCGTTGTTTAAGACGCCTACACGGCAGACCTGCCTAGAAACAGGTGATAAGGAGTGGAGTGCAGCTGTAACACAACAATTACAACACTAGTCGGGCTGGTTCTTATCTGGTCAGTGGCAGCTGCTGCTCTGGAGCTGAACTCTGACAGGTAAAGGTAAGGAGGAAGCGGAGTGTTTTGGAAAGGGCTCAGATAAAGTTTATAAACCTTTATAATATGGGGGAGCCCTTCAAATAACTTTCAGATTTTCGGGGAACTCCTGCTATATTTATTATGGTGTGGTGATCATTGGAAGAATTCCTATTACATTGCGGGCCATTGGGAAGAATGTCACCATTACAGATAGCCAAAATGTTCATTGGTGTTCGTTAAACTGACCTGAGAGCCACAAACTACTCATTTTTCAAGCAACCCCTATGAACCTCTGGAGGAACCCTGGTGGAGAAACATGGGCTTAGACCAAAGAGCTTAGCAGTCTATCATCTCCTCTACCAAACTTTGGTAGAACCCTAGAATTTCACAGAACCCAGGTTGAAGAACACTAGGCTAAGGGGATCTCACGTCTGGGAACACTGGGATCTCACATCTATGTCAAACACCAACCTTTGATTTTACATACCCCATTACTAAGCATGAACATAATCATTCCTGGAAACCTGATTTTTTCACACTCCTGGCAACAACTACAAGACGAGGTTGACAGTACCATCAACGTTCCAGGTTCCTGTAGGACCCCTTGATCAAGCAAGCTCCTGAGATATTAGCATCTCTGGTATTGCTGATGGCACAAAAATGACCCGCGTTGTGTATAGTGTACAGAATCCTGACAGTTCTACGTAGGCTGCCAATGTTTACTTCACATTAATAAATCTGTTCTCTTATCTAAGGGGTGTTTAAGAAAAAAATTTAGTTGAGGATGTATAAAATATTTACTAGTAGTAGATTTTTTTGATAGTGCCTACATTGTTTGATTGATTGTGTGTATTTTACAATCATTGCCAGATGTTCTAGCAAATCAGCTGTGAATGTCTCTGGAGTATAAGGTTGACAGAGCATCTGACCCTTCTCCATGCCATCCATAACTAGAAGAATGTTATCATAGGATTCAATACAAAGTTCACCTGTCATAAGAGAAATATGAAGGTTGCCATTTCTGATCTCTCCATTCCAAATTGTTAACTGGCTGTATGGCACTTCCAATATTTCTAGTTCAGTATTTTACCTGGAACAATTATAAATCATTTGATCTTTGTTCTTCTATAATAATTCTACATGTGATTGTTTTTATTTCAAAGCCAAATACAGCCAGGAAATTAGCTTTCCAAGACTAGACAAAACCCTTATTTCTCTCACTTCATATCACATACAGATCCAGTACAGCAATTGTGAGTTGTATATTTGACATCCCTTCGTCAATGTCGTCTCTTCATTTCAGAATATAAAATAGCTCATGATAAGTGGATTTGTGTTTTTGTGGTTTCTCGTTGTCGGTGGTAGTTCATGTGAGTTCTGTGTTTGTGGCCGCTGTAATTGCAGAAGGCACTCTTCTCTACAGTCTGTCATTTAGATGCATTCTCCATTCTTGATAAATTCCTGGAACTACTGCAATAACTGAGAAAACATTATTACCATAAGAGTGTCTGTAATGAATGCGGTATTAGATTGTGTTGTATTACCAATGGAAGCGGAGAAATCCGAGAGATGTCTTTTATTGGGCACAGAGAGTGGTGGCTATTCATTATGAATGGGTGATGAGTTTTAGTGTTTGCTTTATAAGTGCTGGTTCTGGTCTGCGAGGAGTTAGGTTAGAAGTTAGGTTTATGCAGAATAAAATCTCTAAAAGGCCTGCAGAGGTAATTTGCATTTCTGACGTGTTTTGGAAGCATTTCAGAATGCCTTTAGAAGTTCTCAGAATGCCTTTTTGAAGAGGGAGGAGGATTCGCCGTATTACTTTGTGATTGCGTGCCAGGCACCAGAGAAGTGCTTAAATGCCATTTGTGTACATATGTTACATTGATCTCATTTCACGTGCAAGCTTTGTACATTGCAACACCGACCAAACAATGCATGCAATATCAAAATCAGTGCAAAGCAATGTGATGCTACAGCGCTTTGTGTTAGAAATTGTTTGCTAATAGCAACTGCCAGGTATCACGGCAAACCCAGCTCAGAGTTTTTTTACCAGTTGAAGACAGAAAACATCAAAATTCTAAGGAGTTTAAAGGCACTCACTATTGAAACATATCATACACAAACCATAATTTACTAACAGTCAATACTTCCGCAGAGCTATCGATCTCTCCAAACCTGGCCTTAATTTGGCCTGGATTCTTCCTTCATCCCGGGGCCGAGGAAGCACCAGCCGACGCCATCCTTTTCCATCTTCTTCTTCCTTCTACTTACGTTACTTGATCTCGCACTACGCAGGCTCGGGTAATCAGGTGACGTAGAAAAAAGAGTGCTAATCTGCGCATGCATGAGATCGGCGCTTTCTTCATTGAGGATAAAAGCCCTTTCCGTGCATGTCGGAGCATGGGCATGCACCAAAATAGCAGCCACAAGGCTCTGGGCTCCCATTCTGTTGTTAGTCCTGCAGAGGTAAAAACAGAAGTATAAAAAGTTATTAATAAACAAATCAAACACATTTTCACTTTATATAAAGGGCTATCTACCCTTTTTTATAAAGTTATTTAAGTTATTGAAAAAAACATGAATATACTTTTCATAACAAATACATGTAAGGTACATACAATCTCACACTGTTTGACACGTTTCGCAATATATGCTTCCTCAGGGCTGATGAGATTGGCATCATGTTTGAACTATAATGTTTATTCAGTTGGAAGCCGGGATGAGCTGAGTATCGGGGCACCCAGCACAGCTCTATGGAGTGATCAGACGGGTAAGAATACATGTTGCAGAAGGGATATCGCCTGTCCCTTTCTGCAATAAACACCCGCCCGATCACTCATTTCCAAATTGTGGCTTTAGGTTAGTTCTGTATAAGGCTACAGTGTGTACCTTGTCACATAGTGGAGGAGGAAGCATTGTTGGTTTAGAAAGTTCTGTCGGAGGCTACATTGTGTATCTTGTCACATAGTGGAGGAGGAAGCAGTGCTGGATCAGTAAACTTTACATACAGTGACTATCAGGGGTTTCTATATTAAATGTTTCCACCGAAATTTTACCCAGATTCACAAACTTTTTACATTGCATTCAATTAGAAATGATATGAAAAAAGTAAAAGTTGTTTTACATTTTCCAATTGATTTACCAAGTTTGGTGTCCTTTAGCTACTAAACATCTTATCAATGAAATCTAGAAGTGGCTGTTGTGTTTCTTCCAGACATAAATCAGAGAATGATTATGTTCCAGGAATAGATCTGCTTTACAAATTACCTGAGAATATTTGACCTGAAGACATCTCCAGGGTTGTAGTAGACACAACTTGTCAGAGACAAATGTACAAACAACTCGCTGTACAGACTAGACCCTCAGGATCATCCTGTTCAGCCAGTTATACAATCTGATTCATCTGATTCAACAGCTCATTATTGATTTGCAAGAGCTTAAAGAGTAACTTGAACTTGACTTAGAGCTGAGATCATAAAAAATTGTTTATATACCAAAGGCCCGTATTTTTATTGAATCTTGTGTACATTGGGTATTTCTGTCTTCTGTCCATTATTGCAGAATGAAACTTAGCCTCTGCGCAGGAACTTCCTGTTATAAAGACCGTTCACTGATGGTCTTTCTCTTTGGGCAGGGTGACTGGTCTTGCACCCACCCCCTCCTATAGATTTCTGCAGGCAGCCTGTAGTTGGTGGATCTTTTTGGCCCTTCCCACAGCTCTGTTCTCTGCAGATTATGAACAGTTCAGTAATTATATATATCATATGAAATCTGGGGTTTGCAAAAGCATTTGGTTTGCATTTATATGTGTTGTGACTTTGTTTTATTACATTTAAATGATCTTTTTCAAGTTCAGCTTTATATCCAGTACAAGAACATGAGATACACAAATGGTCAAAGGGGATGGTGTTGTTTAATGCTTGATTACTGCCCAGATCTGGGAGAATTATACTGTGGAGACAAGGATTTAGGTTAGAATACACAGGGCTCCTGTATGATTTTTTGGATTTTAATCCAAATGTCATGTACTGATGAATATTGAATAGATTATGGAATAATCAAAAATGAGAATTGGGCTGCCTATTAGTAAAGGAAACCCGTCATTAAAACCTGTGTTAGTAGAGGAAACCCGTGATAGAAAAACTTGTTGGCTGCCATTGCCAGTGTTGGGACAAGGTTTGGTTCCCAAGCCAAAAAATTCAAAGAGAACCCACTCAAATATTCTGTGAACTACTTTAGTAGCATTGGTTGTATGCCCTCTCCTTCTAAATCAGCCAAGGCCATCTGCTTTGCTACCTAATGTGTGACCCAGCCGTGACCATTGTTGACTTCCTTCTAAAAGTGATGGCCACCTGGAAGATATTGTGCTCCCGTCACAATTTTTACTAACTCATGAAACCTATGCAACAAATGAAGTCAGGAATCTTCATTTTTCTTTTGGTAGGTGACATAGAAAACATTGGATCAGCCTGCCTATTAGTATTGTTTGAAGGGAATTAGTCACGACAGCCCATATATTCCTCATATAGGTGATCCCAAGGTGTATTCATGTTGGGAAGACCTGTAAAGATTCTTTTGGTAGAGATTTGTGACTCAAGTCACCCTCTTATATTGATATGGATTCTTTGGTCCAAGTAGGTTTGACTTTTCATCTTCCTATGGCAGGAAAACAAGTTCTTTCTGTACCAGCTGCATTCACCATCATATCAAATGTAGGACTTTCTTGGATTCTTCAATAGTGGTGGACCATGGACCTCAGGGGTGAAATCTGGTCTCTTAAAGATATAAGAAACCAGTGAGTGGTCCAACTTCACAATGTCTTTTAAAATCTAAAATATCATATTTTAGTGGGATGTACCTATAAAATACCAAATGCCACCAGTCAAAGTCCAGGACTTTAGGTTGCCATTTCTGAGGTATATGAATACAAGAGATTTTCATGCTTTATCCATTCCTTTAATGTTTCTTGGATGCCAGTTTTTACATAGTGGATGGTGATATATCTTATAACTTACTAATTAACATATTTCAAACATAATGGCAGAAGGACAAATATTGTTAAATGGCGGGTGGATCATTGGGAACACAATGGTAACAGATCTATCTCTGTTGATTACAACAACTGATTTGTGAGTTTGGCCACCAGCAATGGGATGTTTGCACTCAAAAGGTCAACCATTACCACCCAATAAACCATTTAAGGCATAAAGCTAAACATAAAGCTAAACATGACGAAAAAAGTAAAAAAAAGGCCAAATACTTATTTTCATACCTTTAAATATAAGTGCTTATTAAATACTAAGTGCCGATGTCTATGTAGCATTGTTATTATTACACTTTACACATCATGTTTTAGCCAATAGATTCAACGTTAATTGCTCATTGTTGAGTGCCTTGATGAATTAGCCATTTACGGAACAATATAAAAAGAAATATTAACAGAGGCTATGAGACAAACCTAAGATCCGATTAGATAAGATGATTGGTTTTGTTGTTTGACATTTGTCTTTGTTAGGGCTATTTTGTAAAAGTCAATGGTAATAAATCCAATTACTATACAGAAATAATGGAATGAGAATTCTTGCCATTAGAGAAACAAGAGCTAGGTTCCTCTATTTTTTTTTTTTGTCTGATATGTATTTGTTTTTTATTTCTGTAGGTCGAAGCAAAGACATTGCGTGTGATGGGTCCAACAATGACGACGGCTATTCTGGAATGCATCAGCACGTTGTCCATCAGTGCTCAGCAACTACGTCGCCTCCCAAAGCTTCTAGAAGGTGGTTTTCTGAAGATGCCTTCTACAGTCAAGGATTCTGATGTTCCTAACCTTTTCAGGGAACCTTATATTCAGACTGGATATAGACCTATTGACCAGAAGTGGAAATATTATTTCCTAAGCCTTTTTCAGAAGCATAATGAGTCGGTTAACGTCTGGACACATCTTCTGGTGGCTTTGGCTGTTCTTCTGAGGTTCAGAACATTTGTGGAGACTGAAGGCTTCTCGTGGGATGTACTTTCCATGCCATTGGTTCTATACATAATAGCGTCGTTGACCTATCTCATATGCAGTATCCTTGCACACCTCTTACAGTCCAAATCTGAGTTGGCTCACTATACATTTTACTTCATGGACTACGTTGGAGTTAGCACTTATCAGTACGGCAGTGCCCTTGCCCACTACTACTAAAGCTCCAGCCAAGCTTGGTATGATTCTGCCTGGTATTTCTTCTTGCCAGGCGCTGCTTTTCTAGGTTGGATGTCCTGTTTCGGTTGCTGCTTTGCTAAATACCGTTATAAAAGGCCTTATCCAGTCATGAGGAAGATCTGCCAAGTTTTCCCAGCTGGCATTGCCTATATTTTAGACATTAGTCCAGTGGTACAACGCATCCTTGCTTGCCATGCAGAAGATTGTAAGGACACCGCTGTTTGGTTCCATTGTCTACAAATCATTTTATTTGTCATGAGTTCCTATTTCTTCTCATGCCCAGTCCCGGAGAAATTCTTTCCAGGTGGCTGTGATATTGTTGGCCATGGCCACCAAATTTTCCACGTTTTTCTAGGCCTGTGCACACTTTGCCAGCTAGAAGCTGTGCTTCTGGACTTTAAAAGCCGACAAGAACTTTTCACGACGCGGTACAGTCCGGAATTGACCCAAGTGTCATGTGTCTCATTCTTTGCTCTCATTATGTGCAGCACTATTACTGCAGCGTTTCTGCGGGAAAAGATCAAACGGAAATTGGCAAAGAAAGACTTGTAATGAAAATGATAAACTTTTTTAGAATTCACTCATTCAGATTTTTCTTATATTTAATAATATAAAGCATACTAATTTATTTAATGCACAGATAGTAAGTTTTGGATGGGTTTCTTTTAGATGCCTAAAACTGGCTTTCGTAAGACTCAACTGGTATTACGGAAGGAAACATTACCACCATTGCACTTTTATTTAGTGTAAAGTCTTGTTAATTTCTCCCTGTGGAAGTTAATGAAATGGCATTATTTTGAGAAGGAATTTTTTTTGGCAAAACATTTCTACAAAAGCTTATAAGAATTTAACTCCCTACAACTCCTGCAGGCGGGGAATGTGGAGGTTGGAGGTGCTGACTGCAGTGGCTAAGTCTAGTTATACATAGGGAAGGTTCAATCTACATGTTCACCATCATCAAGTTGCCTCCAACTTTTTGTTAAGGAATAATCAAAGTTAAATGAATAGGTTCTCCAAAAGTTTGAGGCATCCTAAATCCATTGATAATAATGGTATGTGTAACAGTTTTTACCCAGCCCTAACTACATTCACTTCCAAACTTCTGGCTGAAATATTCAGCCCACATAAAGTTTATTCTGGACCTGAGGCTTTGTCTATCTTAAGTCATAAAGGCTTTTTAACGTATGACTTCCGCCTAAAATGGAGCCAATATTCTCTTCATCACCCAACACTAAAGAAAATAAAATAAATTCTGCTTAAAAATAATATTTCAATCACTGGTATTGCAGAAGTGAAACCCCTGTTGGTACTTGTGGTTTTTGAGCTTTGTCAGTTCCCCATAGAAATCCACAAAAGAATCCAACAAGTTGATGAAGGCTAATTCCTTTGTAAACACAGAGTAATATGGCCAATATGGCCAACAAGTTAAGTGATGATTCAACCTATAGGCACCTAAGCATCTACTAACTAAAATATTACTTTTTTACTGGAGTAATTCAAGTGAAATCAATTAGGTGTGTCTCCTTAATAATCTCAAATGGGAACAAAGAATGGAACCATTATTTGATAGCCCAATGGACGCATAGCCCCACTGTTGAGTAAACCCAAATGGAGATTTTATCATCAGCTTTGGTCAACAACACATTGAATTCCTATTCAGTTTGTAAGCCATTAAATTAAGTTCTTAAGCAAAGAATCTATGGATGGAGACGGTTGAAGATCCACTGACCATCCCACCCTCCCAAATATTTTAGCCATTTTCCAGTCATAAGGACAAATTTCATATAAAAACACAACAGGTATGACTTCAAGATAAGCCATGAAGATAAAAGAAAGGAGAAGTAGATGGCGATCACCTTTGGACCCGTTATTTAGAACTTTTTTTCCAAAATGCATGTAAGAAGAAGCAAAGTAAACTTCTATGGGTTCCTTAAAAAGGAATGAGACTTTCAACCACTAATGTTACTGTGGGCCTTATGTAGCTCTGGTTTTTGAAAGAAGAACTGATTGTATTGTCCTCATAAAGCAATCAGATTAAAGTCTGGGCTGAAAATTGTATTTTATATCTAAAGCCAAAACTTTTTTACTTTTGGATGGATTAGGGAGTGGTAAAAAAAAGTTTACATGTCCCACAAATTCTTCTCTTAGGCTGCGTACACATGTTCAATTGTCGTTGGATCATTCACGATTCTTTCCAATGACAAAAGACTGAAGATGAATGAACACACTCTGTACATAAAGCACTGTTCTGCTCTATAGATAAGGGAGAGAACAATGGAGCAGCGCGCCACTGTACTCTCTCCCCTTCACTTCCATTATGATCGTTTGTTGCTCGTCTTTCGTGGATCCGCCAGGAATGATGCATGAACGACAAACAACAAGCGATGTACTCATGCCAGATTCTTGTCCATTATCAGCCCTGAGGCAATTATTGGAATAGAATCATCTGACGTGTACGTAGCCTTAGTTCTCTCAGTTGGAACCCTTCTCCGTTGTTCCTGTTGTGGTAACAAACTTTGGATTTTCTCAAAACTTTAGGTTCCAGTAAGAATAGTCATTGGGTCGCTGAGACAAAACCCAACAAAACTCTATTCCTGATCACTTTATCCAAAACAATAAAAAAGCATTGGCTTTGGATACAAATAAATCTGATTGTTTGATGTTTGGCAATATATATTTACATTTAGATAATTTCCTATTATTCTTGAATCAGTTGTGGGTCCAAGACTTGCAGTTAATCTTTAAACTTTTTAATAACCTCTTCTACTTATATATTGTCTTAACAAATAGTAAACTGGTGCTGGCACAAGATGCCTTTTACATGTATATATAAAAGAGTAACAATAACAGTATAAAATGAGGTTGGCTGAGGCTTCTAGGTAGCACTGGAACACATAGCCTAGATGCCATGAGGCTGGCCCATGTGAAGTCTTACTAGCTCAATATATAGATATTTGCTGCACACGTAATTCTTGATCCTTGTATCTGACCAGATCACTTTACCTTTTCCCATTTTTTTGACAAAACTAATATTGTAAAAGTTTATTCCCACTAGTATGTTATTGTACATTGCAGAATGGACTATGAATGTGGTAAGTTGTGCAGTCTATTCAATGTTTTAGGCTGCTGAACTCAAAATCTAATTTAAAAAAAAATGAAGAACGCATGTGAATGGGCCCTAAGACAGGACAGTAAGGTATTTGGGCAGAATTTAAGTCAAATTCTTGCAAGAATTGACTGCTTGGAAGGTCACAGACAGGTGGCTCTCCCATCAGCGTGATGGAATCGTCTACTTCGTCTACTACGTCCATGAGCAAACCATATCCAACCTGAACCTCATGCAGTCTTTTTCCGGTTTTACGAATAGGTGTTTGTTGTAATGTTAACAACTTTGCTCTGTATTCTCAATAGCAAATGGAGAATATCAATCAATAGGTTTTTATGGACATCTGGATCTGGTAGATCACCAGTGAAGCCCCTAATATGCCAAATTGACTTTATTATTTATCTTTCTGTCTTCAATATCAGATCTGTCAGAAAACTAGAGAAAGACCTCATGCTTTCCGTTTCTTATAGTAACTTGGCAATGTACTAGGAGCAGCCATGTGTGGCTAATATGATGGATCCACGTGCCTAAAAAATAGATTGTTTATGATGGAAACATGGTTCATCTCAACACATTAATAAAATAAACTTATTTATTGGTGGGTAGGAAACAAAAAAATGTATACAGCATGTAATTCACATGGCTCCTTATAATTAGGATATATACCATGAAGAGTAAACCGATTCAAGCTGCAATGGACCTAAAATAGTGACACCTTTGATAGCTTCCGGTCATATATGGTGGGAAAGCTTGAGACATATTAGTGAGAGCTATCTGCATTCACTTATACCTGAGATATCATTGACTTTGGAAGGTTCTGTTCCATCTTCTGACTGTTAATTCAGTTACACAATGGACAATATAAGGGTCATTTAGGAAAAAAAAAATTTCAAAACATCAAAACAGTGCATTGAGTTGATTTCATGCAATGGATATTGTTAGAAACTAAATATTTATTAAGTGAAAACTAAGCTGCTGGTAAGCTAAAACTATCAATTTCTCTAAGAAGAAATAAAAGGCAGGAAAGTCAACTATGCATGAAAGTTTTCAGGAAGCACCTTTGAAATATGAAGGGAAAGCTAAACCTAGGAGGGGAAACAGTTCAAAACAATATATTTTAATGGACGTATCCATTCAGCTTTGAATAAAACATAATGCTGGAGATGCCAATTTTGACCTTGGGAAAGCAAGAGTAGAATGGGCCATAATAAAAGAATATTCTCCATTACTGTCCATGTGTATAGCAGACGCCTTCTTCCCACTCAAACCTTTATTCACCATTACTGAGAAATTTCTTAATATATATTCTGAATCTTTGGAATAAAGTAGGGTAGTAAGTAAGTAAAACCTGCTTTTTTGCAATCTGTGTGGGAAATTTGGGGAAATTTTGCTTCGTATTATAGACACAACATGGTGGGCGAAGAGATCTTTCCATAGCGAACAAGTGTCCCCATTGGAAGCTTTCCCCTCTACTATTGTTCTATTGGATTTTTCATGACTGTCCCGGTGACAATGGCCATTAGGACAAATAAAGAAGCCGAGTTCCCCAGCAGAACCACAGACACACTGGCAGAGGTTCCATCACTTACCTGCTCCCCTAAATTTCTGAAAAGGTTTAGCATTAGATAAGCTTTAAAGATGCTAAACATCTAAGGAACCCTTAAAACAGTTTTCATATCTTGGAGAACCACTGCTAAAATCATTTTAATAGAGGTCAGTAAAGGAAAATTGGTTGCTAGTGGAAAGAATGTCCCCCCTACAGTGGTGGCTACAATACCACCATTATAAAGAACTAAAAACCTTATTAGGGTCATGCAGCCAGATCCATTAAAGGGTGTCGGCCCCAGAACTACACAGACATCATGAAATAAGAGGTCAATCGGCAACAGTTTGAGGAACCCCAACCTAAGGAGGAACCTTGGGGCTCCAGAGAACCCTGGTTGGAATGATTCCGTAATGTCTGCCCTCCTCACATGCAGGGACTATACAAGAAAGTTGTTTTATTCTAATGGGAATATTATTCTTCTGACACCCTGCAGGTGAGGGTCCAGGATTGGGGACATGTAATTCTTTCATCAATGTCTGTTGAGATACAATATTGAAGGTTACATTTTCTAGGTTCAGGAGAATGAAATGGAACCCCTTCTATCAATGGTGCAGAGATCTAAGTTCTCTAGTAAAGTGATTATAAACCCAGGTTTAGGTTTATCATTATTTATATGTATTGGTTAGTTAGGATATCTCTTGAAACAGATACCACTTTTGGAAAAACTACTGTGCTTCTTGCTGTTTTGCTATTGGCTGTCTCAGTTTGCAGGCAGCTGAAAAGCCAATCACAGGGCAGCAGTGAGGAGAGGAGCTCTGTCATTTGTTTCTTACAAAATGTTAAGATATAACATGCACCTTTTTGCAGACAGAATGTATTTGATATATGAAACTGTTATAAAGCACTTGTTAAATTGTTCTAACTTTAAACTTTTCATATAAAATAATAAAAAAAACTCACAGTTCCCTTTTTATTGGTCCTGCAATCAATAAAATGATATGGATGGTGTAAATGGGTAGTCTGAAGACTTGTTTGTAATTTCCATTACGTTTACAACTCAAAAACACACACAAAAAACACTTATTCAGTATAAACAGTAATGAAAAGTGAAAAAGACTTTTATGCCCCTGTACCTCTAGTGATCTATAGAGATATACTGTATACTGGGGATAAGCAAAATCAAGAGATATCAGTTCTCCAATATTATACTGAAACATTTTTCCATTTTGGTAAAAAATGGAAAGCAAATCTAAGGGGATTTGAGGTGGTCCAATGGGCTTTATATAGCTCATGAAAGTTGAAAATAACTCCTTTCAACTATCCTGGACCTGATCTTGTGCCATGAGTGACTAGAATCATTAAAACAGGAAGAGAGGAAAAAGAAATGAAAAATCACACCAAATGAATAACAAATACACGAGTAATAAAAAAGAACATCTATACCTACACCCCAATATACGATGGACTTCTCTACTGACCACCTACACCCCAATATAAGATGACCACCTACACCCCAATAAAAGATGGCCTTCTATACTGACCACCTACACCCCAATAAAAGATGGCCTTCTATACTGACCACCTACACCCCAATATAAGATGGTCTTCTATACTCACCACCTATCCCCCGATAAAAAATGGCCTTCTCTACTGACCACCTGCACTACAGTATAAGGTGGGGCTTCTCGACTGACCACCTATGCCCCATTATAAGATGGTACTTTTTTACAGACTGCCTTTACACCAGTATAAGAAGACTCTTCCCAATGACCTCCATACACTAATAAAGGATGGCCCTCCTCTACTGACCACCTACACCCCAATAAAAGATGGCTCTGCTCTACTGACCATCAATGCCCCAATATAAGATGGCCTTCTATACTGACCACCATTATTAGGAAGCATTCCACTGACCACCATTTTAAGAAGTCTCCTCCTTGACCATCAGTCTATGGGGGCACAACCTGACTTCCTGTATATAATCTGGCATATCTGCAGTCCATTGAGCATAAAGCTACGTACACACATCCAATGGTTCTCGCCCGATAATCGGCTCAGGGCCGATGTTGGATGGGAATCTGGCGTGTGTACAGTGCCCATCGTCCAGTGGCTGTCCTGGCGGATCTACGGACAATGGACGGCGAACGATCCTAATGCAAGGAAAGGCGGAGTGCGCGCAGCAGGGTGCCGCTCCGTCATTCTCCCCCTCCCTTCTGTATAGAGCAGAGCGGTGCTGTATGTATAACACGCGTACATGCATCGTGCAATAATAGTCATTGGAAAGGATTGTGAAAGATTCTTTCCAATTACTATAATGATACGTGTGTATGCAGCTTTAGAGAATACTACAATTTACATTTTTTTACAGCCACTATTATAATTTTTTTCATTCATTATGAAATTTATATGATATTTATCACTTTATAAATACTGATGATCATATGATACGGAACTCACCTGAAACTGACAGTTACATCACCAACCCCAGGCAGACTCAGTGATACTCTATGGACTCTATGAAACAGGGAATCAGACATTCCCTTGTGGGAATCTTGCAGGTCCATATGTTTCAATGGCAGTAATTGATTTTCATCAGTTTGTGTGAACGTCTGATTCCCTATTTTATAAATAGAACCCTATAGTATTTCTCTGCTTTTTTTAATTCATGGTTAAAGCTTGTGAAACCATTATCCAATAACATGGCAGAGAGGATGATAGTGGGAGCTTGCACACAGCAGGGAATTGCATAATGCCCACACCTCCATCACTGCACATATTACAATCAGATTCTGCTTTATTTACATGTGTGTGCACCAACATCTGCTCCAACTGGCACTTCTGTTTAATTACTTTATGGGTTTACTGATAACAAATCACTGATAGCCTGAAATCCTGATATTCACTAACAAGT
Source organism: Pyxicephalus adspersus (assembly GCF_032062135.1). Lineage (NCBI taxonomy): Eukaryota > Metazoa > Chordata > Amphibia > Anura > Pyxicephalidae > Pyxicephalus > Pyxicephalus adspersus. Next base: position 9,618,096 of record NC_092861.1, on the reverse strand, counting down.
AGCTGTGCAAGTCCCTACTGCCTGCCTATAGGGCAGCAAAGACTGGAATACACAGAGGCTGGCACACACAGGGACTGGCAAACACAGGGGCTGGCACACACAGGGGCTGGCACACACAGGGGCTGGCACACACAGAGACTGACACACACACAGAGATCGGCACACACACAGAAACTGCCACACACACAGAGACTGTCACACACCCAGGGCAGGCACACACAGAGACTGGCACACACAAAGGAGCTGGCACACACAAAGAGACTGATACACACACAGAGACCGGCATACACACAGAGGCTGACACAAGATGGGACTAGCACACAAAGAGACTGTCACACACCCAGGGCAGGCACACACAGAGACTGGCACAAACACACACAGGGGCCAGCACACACAGAGACTGACACACACACAGAGATCGGCACACACACAGAGGCTGACACATGCAGGGGCTAGCCCACAAAGAGACTGGCACACACAATGGGGCTGGCACACACACAGAGGCTGGCACACACAAAGAGACTGACACACACACAGGGACCGGCACACACAGAGAGAAGGACACAAGCAGGGACTAGCACACAAAGAGACTGTCACACACCTAGGGCAGGCACACACAGAGACTGGCACAAACACACACTGGGGCTGGCACACACAGAGACTGAAAAACACACAGAGATTGGCACACACACAGAGGTTGACACGCAGGGGCTAGCACACAAAGAGACTGGCACACACAGGGGATGGCACACACAGAGACTTGTACAGACACACAGGGGCTGGCATGCACAGGGGCTGGTCTACACACACAGGGGCTGAAATTTCCTGGAAGTGGTCAGATTTCAAATAAAGCCAAGTAGGTCACAATATGTGACTTTCTTTTGCTAAAAGTGAGAAAACATGCAAGTGCCATTTATCCTTTACTTCTTCAATGTCACAATCTGATGACAAGGCCTCTTATAGACATGCCTATATATATATATATATATATATATATATATATATATTCAGCACTGGGTGTACTGGATGAATATTGGCAAACACACATTTGATTATTAGGGTAATATGACAAGTGACTGATATAGAGCGAGGATTACCATAGGAATCATTGGCAAATCATTGATCATATTGATTGATAGATGACGATTGAATCCTGTCTGTACAAAAAAAGAAAGACCAGAATATTTTTGAGACCTTTATTCCTGGAGAATATTATAAATCTACAACATCCTCCAATACAAATCCCATGATTGGCGATTATTTGCTGCATTATCAATATATTTCTATGGCCTGGCTGGCATGCTGTGCCCAGTGCTGAGTTCCCCGGAGCTCCTTGCTGCCCATATATTACAAATATCTACCGTCAGCTTCACCCAGACCTGTAATACGGGATTTCTGACTTTATAGCAACAAAGAGAGAATTCCACATCGATTGAACTGATTCATTGGAAGACAATAAAAATCTTATTAAGCAGCAATTTGGAACTGGGAAAACCGGCTGTCACGGCATGGAAACTCCCAAATACTAAAAATCTCCGTGCTTTACTCAGCAAATAATAGGGAATAAATGGTCTCATCTGTTATTGATTTTTTTCTTTGGTAAACTTCATTTACCACACCCTGTTATTTGTTAATGTTAATTATTTCTCTTACATTTTTCCAGGCATTTGCTTGCAGTAGCGTTGCCGCCCAGATTCTCAGATATCACATGCAGCATTTAACTGACGCCATTCTATAATTCAATAAGTAAGCTCCAAATGTGAGCAAATGTCTATACAAGTGACCCCCTAGTGGTTACCCCCTGTTACTGCTCCTGGACCATATTAAGGGCAACTGTGGCAACTCACACCATCCTTGCCTGCATGCCTGCCCTCATTTGGCATCTTGTGGCACGGGCTGTACCCTGAGGACGTGAAATCATGTGACTCGCCTACCTACCCAACCAACGTATGTACCGATAGAAAACATCCAAAAATGGCAGCACAGCCACAGTGATCCCCAGCTGACCCCTGACTTACCTCATTTTAGGGCATTGCTGGAGTGACCCAGTGTGACTATTTGGCAGCATCAAATACCCAGGGGTATAATTTTTTATGCATGGGGGAAATTCCCTATTCCTGGACACTACTGATTGGATTGGTGTGGGGGGGGCATCAGGGGGGTATCAAGCCATTGTCAAGGGGGGTATCTGGTGAATGTTGGGGGGGTATCAGAAGTGTCCCCATATATTACAAATATCTACCGTCAGCTTCACCCAGACCTGTAATACGGGATTTCTGACTTTATAGCAACAAAGAGAGAATTCCACATCGATTAAACTGATTCATTGGAAGACAATAAAAATCTTATTAAGCAGAAATTTGGAACTGGGCAAACCGGCTGTCACGGGATGGAAACTCCCAAATACTAAAAGTCTCCGTGCTTTACTCAGCAAATAATAGGGAATAAATGGGCTCATTTGTTATTGATTTTTTTTTCTTTGGTAAACTTCATTTAGCACACCCTGTTATTTGTTAATGTTAATTCATTCTCTTACATTTTTCCAGGTATTTGCTTGTAGTAGGGTTGCCAGATTTTCAGATATCACATGCAGCATGTAACTGACGCCATTCTATATTTCTATAATTATGCTCCAAATGTGAGCAAATGTCTATACAAGTGACCCCTAGTGGTTACCCCCTGTTACTGCTCCTGGACCATATTAAGGGCAACTGTGGCAATTCACACCATCCTTACCTGCCCTCATTTGGCATCTTGTGGCGCGGGCTGTACCCTGAGGACGTGAAATCATGTGACTCACCTACCTACCCAACCAACGTATTACAATGTACTGATGGAAAACATCCAAAAATGGCAGCACAGCCACAGTGATCCCCAGCTGCCCCTTAAACTGCCCCAATGTCACTATTTGGCAGCATCAAATACCCAGGGGTATCATTTTTTATGCATGGAAGAAATTCCCTATTCCTAGACACTGCTCCAATCAGCTCACATTGCCTGGACAGCACTGCTGATTGGATTGGTGTAGGGGAGCATCAGGGGGTATCGAACATTGTCAAGGGGGGTATCTGGTGAATGTTGCCCCAACACTAATCCCTCCCTATAACCCCAACACTAATCCCTCCCTATAACCCCAACACTAATCCCTCCCTATACCCATATCTCTAAACGTATCTCTATCCCTAACACTAAATGTATCTCTAACCCTAACACCAACCACACCTGTAACCCTAACACCAACACTAACCTATCCTTTACCTCACTCACACTAACCTCATCTTTAACCCTAACACTAATCCTTCTCTATAACACTAACACTACCCCACCTGTAATTCTAACATTACCCCTCCTATAACCCTAACACTAACCATTCTTGTAACTCTACCTCCAACTTTCCCTGTATTTCCAACACTATACCCACCTCTAACCATAACACTAATTCTGCCTGTAACCCTAACACCAACCCCTCCTATAACACTAACCCCGTCTGTAATGCTAACACTAATTCTCCTGTAACAGTAATCCTAACCCTAACTTCTCTATGTACCCCAACACTAATCCCACCTGTCAGATTACACCAAGGCTTCCTAACACTAACCCCTCCTATAACCCTAACATTACCCTTCCTATAACCCTAACACTACCCCTTCTATAACCCTAACATTAACTCCTTCTATAACCCTACCTCACCTGTAACCCCCACACTAACTCTGCCTGTAACCCCAACACTAACCCCTCCTATAACCCCAACACTACCCCTTCTATAACCCCACCATTACCTCCTTCTTTAACCCTAACACTAACCTCTCTAATAACCCTCACCTGTAACCCTAACACCCGCACTAACTCTGCCTGTACCCCCAACACTACTCCCTCCGCTAACCCTAATACTAACCCCACCTGTAACTCCAACACTGCCCCTCCTACAACCCTAAAACCAACCTCACCTGTAACTCAAACACCAGCACTAACTCTGCCGTAACCCCAACACTACTCCCTCCTATAACCCTAACACTAACCCCACCTGTGACTCCAACACTACCTTCTATAACCCTAACACTAACACTAACCCTTCCTTCACCTCACACACACAATCCCTCCCTGTAACCCTAACTAAACTTATCTCTAACCTTAACAGCAACCTCACTTGTAAGCCTAACACCAACACTAACCCTTCCTTTACCTCACTCACACTACCCCTCCTATAACCCTAACACTAATCCCTCTCTATAACACTAACCCCTCTTGTAACACTAATACTAACCCTTCCTTTACCTCACACACTAATCCTTCCTGTAACCCTAACATTAACACCATCTGTAAGCTTAACACTAAACACAATACTAACCCTCCCTTTAAGCTTAACACTAACCCTACCTGTAACTCTAACACTAATACCTCCCTGTAACCCTAATACTACCCATTCTTCTATCTCTAACCTTCCCTGTATTTACAACACTATACTTACCTCTAACACTAATTCTACCTGTAAACCTAACACTATTCCTCTCTGTAACCCTAACACCAACCCTTCCTATAACTTTAGCCCCATCTGTAACCCTAACACTAATTCTCCTGTAACACTAACCAAAACCCTTCTTGTAATCCTAATGTTAACTCTCTTTGTAACCCTCACACTAACTTCTCTCTGTAACCCCACCACTAATCCCATCTGTCAGACTTACACTAAGACTTCCTGTTACCCTAACCCCAACCCTCCTGTAATCCTAACACCAACCCTCCATGTAACCCTAACACTAACCCTACTGTAACCCTAACACTAACCCTCCTGTAACCCTAACACTAACCCTCCTGTAACCCTAACACTAACCCTCCATGTAACCCTAACACTAACCCTCCTGTAACCCTAACACCAACCCTCCATGTAACCCTAACACTAACCCTCCTGTAACCCTAACACCAACCCTCCATGTAACCCTAACACTAACTCTCCTTTAACCCTAACACCAACCCTCCAATCTCCCATCCTCTCCTCATACCCTTGGGGGAAGTGTTTTGTAGTTCACAGGGAGCATTGACATTTCCCATGAGCTCGCTAGATTTCTAGCAGGATCTACAGGTAACAAAATGCTTTAAATTGTCTATATAATGTCTATGATTGTGAGCTCTTTGGGGCAGGATCTGATGTCGTTGCTTTCTGTCATTTCCAAACCAAATGTAATGTACAGCGCTGCATTATATGTGGGCCCTATATAAATAAAGTTTTCATTATTAGTAGTAAATATATAATATAAGTAAATAAAAATAAATAGAATAAAATATTTAAAATTTATGTAATGAAAAAAGACACAATAATATTATTATTGATAATAATAATAATGTATTGATAAATCTATTATGATGTAGGGTTGGCTGACTATCGGTGATGAAATGGTTAATGATTTCCCTGGAGGAGTCACATTGTATCCATTATAGATGACATGAACCAATCAGAGCTGTCTGTCATCACCAGGGGGCGTGACCAGCCAGTCTGTTTACTGTTGCTGTGGAGACCAGAGCCTGGCTGTTGCCTGGAGACCAGCAAGCTGCTGTAGTGCAGGGAGGAGAAGCTGAGTTCTAGGAGACATAAGAGATCCCCCAATACCATGTCCTCCCACCCCGTCCATGGGCTGCCATTCCTGCCAGGGAACACCTACCGGGACCCCACGGTAAGTCACAGCAATGTACAAACACAACCGGTCCTCTTCCATGTCTAATCTTTTCGTGTCCAGTGATTAGTGTGAATGAGACACTTTTAACCCTAACACCAGCACTAACCCTGCCTTTAACCCCATCACTACCCCCTTCTATAACCCTAACACTAACCCCACCTGTAACCCTAACACTAACCCCACCTGTGACCCCAATACTAACCCATCCTATAACCCTAACACTACCCCTTCTATAACCCCAACACTGCCCCTCCTATAACCCTAACACCAACCCCACCTGTAACCCCAACACTGCCCTTCCTATAACCCTTACACTGCCCCTTCTATAACCCCAACACTACCCCTCCTATAACCCTAACACCAACCTCACCTGTAACCCTAACATTACCCCTCCTAGTACCTTAACACCAGCACTAACTCTGCCGTAACCCCACACTGCCCTTCCTCTAACCCTAACACTAACCCCGCCTGTGACTCCAACACTACCCCTTCTATAACCCTAACACACTAACACTTCCTTCACCTCACACACACTAACCTTCCCTGTACCCAACACTAATCCCTCTGTAACCCTAACTAAACTTATCTCTAACTTTAACAGCAACCTCACTTGTAAGCCTAAGACCAACACTAACCCTTCCTTTACCTCACTCACACTACCCCTCTTATAACCCCAACACTACCCCTCTTATAACCCTAACACTAAACACTCCTATAACTAACTAACCCTGCTTGTAACACTAACACTAACCCTTCCTTTACCTCACACACTAATCCTGCCTGTAACGCTAACATTAACACCATCTGTAAGCTTAACACTAAACACAATACTAACCCTCCCCTTAAGCTTAACACTAACCCTACCTGTAACTCTAACACTAATGCCTCTCTGTAACCCTAATACTACCCATTCTTCTAACTCTAACCTTCCCTGTATTTACAACACTATACTTACCTCTAACATTAATTCTGCCTGTAAACCTAACACTATTCCTCTCTGTAACCCTAACACCAACCCTTCCTATAACTTTAGCCCCATCTGTAACCCTAACACTAATTCTCCTGTAACACTAACCCAAACCCTTCTTGTAATCCTAATGTTAACTCTCTTTGTAACCCTCACACTAACTTCTCTCTGTAACCCCACCACTAATCCCATCTGTCAGACTTACACTAAGACTTCCTGTTACCCTAACACCAACCCTCCTGTAATCCTAACACCAACCCTCCTTTAACCCTAGCACCAACCCTCTATGTAACCCTAACACTAACTCTCCTTTAACCCTAACACTAACCCTCCTGTAACCCTAACACTAACCCTCCTGTAACCTTAACACTAACTCTCCTTTAACCCTAACACTAACTCTCCTTTAACCCTAACACCAACCCTCCATGTAACCCTAACACTAACCCTCCTGTAACCCTAACACTAACCCTCCTGTAACCAGTGTTTTGTAGTTCACAGGGAGCATTGACATTTCCCATGAGCTCGCTAGATTTCTAGCAGGATCTACAGGTAACAAAATGCTTTAAATTGTCTACATAATGTCTATGATTGTGAGCTCTTTGGGGCAGGATCTGATGTCGTTGGTATCTGTCATTTCCAAACCAAATGTAATGTACAGCGCTGCATTATATGTGGGCGCTATATAAATAAAGTTTTCAATATTAGTAGTAAATATAATATATAAATAAATAAATATAAATAGAATAAAAAATAAAATTTATGTAATGAAAAAAAAACATGATAATAATGATAATAATGTTTTGTGTTGTTAAATCCATTATGATTCCATGTAGGGTTGGCTGACTATCGGTGATGAAATGGTTAATGATTTCCCTGGAGGAGTTACATTGTATCCATTATAGATTACATGAACCAATCAGATCTGTCTGTCATCACCAGGGGGCGTGTCCAGCCAGTCTGTTTACTGTTGCTGTGGAGACCAGAGCCTGGCTGTTGCCTGGAGACGCAGCAAGCTGCTGTAGTGCAGGGAGGAGAAGCTGAGTTCTAGGCGACATAAGAGATCCCCCAATACCATGTCCTCCCACCCCGTCCATGGGCTGCCATTCCTGCCAGGAAACACCTACCGGGACCCCACGGTAAGTCACAGCAATGTACAAACACAACCGGTCCTCTTCCATGTCTCATCTTTTCCTGTCCTGTGATTGGTGGGAATGGGGGAGAGATGTGTGAAATCCCATCATATACATGTTATATCCATGGCTGAACCCTGTACTTAATACTATGTGCCCTGTGTACTGCATTCACCTTCCTGCCCAATCCTTAACATTCACCCTAATATTCACTGCACTGATAACACTAACCCTCCTGGACAGTCCAGTGGCCCTTCCCAAGGAATTGTTATTCTGTGCAGTCAGCTTTGTGATTTACATGTAATTCCTCTTCCTGATTTAGCAATCCAGCTTCCTGTGTCACCTCCAACTCCAGCCTCCCAATTGGTCAGTGTATCAGCATCATAACATCATAATTTTGTTATTTTCCGTGTTTCAGAAATCAGTATTCCACCGCTCTCAGACGCTAAAATATCGGAATGGATATAGCCGGCCAGTGCTCCCGACGGTGGGAATCGGACGTGAGCCAATCACAGTGAACCAGTTGTCACAGGCTGAACTGGATGAGCTGGCCAATAAGAGACCAACGCTGACCTATGGCCAAGCCAAGCCAGCCCCGCCCTCCACCTTCATCCCCGTACACGTGGCATTTGACAAGAAGGTTAGAAATTTGCCAATCGTTGGAAAAGCTTTTTATCCTCTTGAATATTTGTAAAATAATTGCCCTATGTATGAATTTTTTCATCATGTGGGGCAACCACGGACCAAATCCACCAAACCCCTACTATCCAACTAATGAGATCATGGGCCAGGGGGGTTCTGGTGACTGTTCATCAGCACCAATGAAGGATGTAAAAGTCAATCTGGTACTATAATGAATCTCCAATGCATGGCTCATAGCAGCTTTTTCTCAATGGTTTTACCCCTGAGGAACCCTTGGAATAGTTTTCAGGTCTCGGGAACCCCTTCCAAAACCATTGATGGTCAATGGGAAAAAAAGTTCATAAATTGGTGGCCAATGGCAAGAATGACCTCCTACAGTCATGCAGCTGGGTCTACTATGTGGTGTTGACACCAGAACCATACAGGCATCTGAAGGAATCCTGGGGGTCAATGGAACCAAAGTTGAGAATAGATGTCATATAGAGTTGATAGCTGGGCTCTTCCCACCACTACTATAGCCAGCTTGGTTATTGCACTACGGGGTAGGCCCTAACACTGCAGGGAAGTATAGCATATTAGAGTGCCTTGAGATTGGGGTAATCCTCTTTTAATCATTGACATCTAAAATTTAAAAGAAATATATTTCTTTTATATGTAAAAGAAATATATTTGAAATGAAGAGACCATTGATGATAGAGCAGTGTAAAAATGGTCAGCGGCAGGAGCATTTTAACAGAAAAATTAGGCACAAATTCTATTGGGTTCTATTTCTAAAACAGGGCATCTGACATTCCCTCAAACATTCCCTGGTGGGAATCAGTTACTGCTTTTGAAACACATGTTTCTGTAAGATTCCCCTGAGGGAATGTTTGAAGGAATGTCTGATTCACTGTGGTATAAATAGAGCCCATAGAGTCATGAGCACAGGTTTGGACTTTACTACAGCAATTAGGCTCAGGCAGAGATATGGCAGTGTAAAACTAGCCAGTGGCGGGACAGTTTTAATTAGGAATAACAGGCCTAACATTTATTGTTTCCATGGTTAGAGAAGGATGGGGTGAATGTGAGTAATATAACATGTTAAGAAAAAGTCAACAACTCAACAACTAAAAACACCCAAATACCCCATAGCACAAAATGTTAGCTATGGACAAGGCATCAGGGAAAAGTACCAGCTGACCTTGAAAAAACAAGAAATGAAAGACAAGTAAGCCTCTATTATCAGAAATACAAAGGGAGTAAAATAGATAATTGATCAAAGAGCTTGCAATCAAAATTAAAGTATTTTCCTAACCAGGGGTGGACATAGGGAGGTGCAAAGTATACCACTGCACAAGGGTCCTGGACCCTCTGCAGCCACTGCTATATTTTCTCATCCCACTGTATATGAGAGTGACAACTCTGCTCTGGAGCAGTGCAGCATCGTTGTCACATCATAACAGGAAGTAGCATTAGGTGATATTCAGTGGCAGCATCAACTGATGTTTGTAGGAGTTTGCAAAGGGACTGAATGAAAACTGGAAGTGGAGATTTGCCAAGTGGGATAATTCACTTTATTTTCTTTGCAGGTGTTAAAATTTGATGCCTACTTCCAGGAGACCGTCCCCATCTCCCAGGATGAACATTACAGGGTGCGCAGAGTATGTGTGTACTACTACCTAGAAGATGACAGCATGTCCGTGGTGGAGCCCCCAGTGGAGAACTCTGGTATACCTCAGGGAACTTTCATCAAACGACAGAGACACCCCAAGAATGACAACGGGGATCCTTACCACTGGAAGGACCTCAAAGTGGGCATCAATGTCACATTCTATGGAAGGACGTTCAGTATCATCAGCTGCGACCAATGCACAAAGGTACAGGGGAAAATAGAGGGGAATAAATCACAATACCGCCCAAATTTGGGTAAAAACCCCATGGGCTGCTGCAGAAGGTAGCCAAAGTCTCCACTCATCTAATCAAGCGAAAATAAAGAAAGGGAAATTTATTATGGGATGGAACTCATTGTTCATGGTGAGATTAGGAAATTTGTGCTGCCTGCAAGAGCCAATTAGGTTGTGTAATTTCTTTTCCCAATGCAGCATGGGAAAGTGATATGGGCAACAGGATGACCTACGTTCTTTATCACCACCTGAACAATCTTAGGGGTCTTCTTATAAATTATTCACCTGTCAATTTAGTTGGGATTCATACATGGAGAAGGAACTTACTTGCTAATTGTCCACTAGGTGGCAGAATGAGTTTTAGCTTTAGCATGCATCGAAGACAGCACTGAATGCATCCAAATGAAACAATGGTGAGCAAAGTGTGAAAATAAGAAAAGAGGGTCCTCTGTACCCCTTTAAGCTCAAAGTGGTTTGACAAATAGGAAAGAGAGAGCTGTTAAAAATTTGGAATTCCGCTCTGTGCCAGTTTTTGCCAAATGTAATAGGCCAAGTGGCAGTTCTGTACACATACATGGTAGAGGGTGTCCTTGGTGTTGTGTTATTAAAAAGTGATACCTAAAAAGGTAATATGGGGCTCATTTATATTGTTATCAGCTCCCTGTTATGTACAGGGGTGCCATGCCCTTTGCTAGAAAGGTGAGGTGACCTCACCTTTCTTTTCTGGAGGTAAGCAATGTGCGTTGGTCACCATCTCCCTCTATGTGATTGGACAATGAGAGAAAAGCAGCTCACTGATAAGTTGGTCAACTCTCTTATCCTTCCACCATGCAATGCACCAAAGCTCTGATTTACTGCCGCGTTGGAGGAGGCTAATATCATAGGAGTGTTGGTTCTATATAAATACATATTTTATTATTTCTAATGCATACACATCATATCTGCCTGGTGTACACATTGACATGTTTCTTGCTACTTCCCCTTTACAGGATTTCCTGGAAAGTGAAGGTATTGAAGTGAACCCCACAGAAGCAATCCCTACCGATCTTTACACCGAGCTCCGCAAAGAGCCCCATCGCACCTACACTACCCCATCTGATTTTGACAAACTCAAGCAGTTCCTAACTATGGACCGCAAGGTATATCCTGAATGATTGCCTATTGTTCTTTTATCATATCTATTATCTATAATCTATTTATTTTTATTTATTATATAATAAATGTAACTTTTTTAAATGAAAAAAAAAAATGTGAGCTGATCCACTCATCTCTTTTTGGTGGCCTGGGTACATCATACCGTATATGAAAGACAGAGAAATAAAATTTGGTCTCCCCCTAGTGACTGCAACTGGAATAACACAGTGATAGCTCAGCTCACAATAGTCCCTCTTCTGGTGGGACTACTATCCCTCTAATGTAATCAATTCCCTCTGTCCTTCTTGCCTTCTTAATTGTCCCCTTTTTGGTGTGATGTACAAACTAATACAAATGTGGTTGGGGTGGAAGGTCATTTCAGAAAGTTAGGATATTTGGTGATTGGCTGATAAAAAGGCCAAATCCTGTGTACACAGGCTCTTGAATATTCTTTACCTTGAAAGGTGCTGCGGTTCTTCTCTCTATGGGATGACTCGGAGAGCATGTTTGGGGAGGCGCGGCCGGTCATTATACATTACTACCTGGTGGATGACACGGTGGAGGTCCGTGAGGTTCATGAAAGGAATGATGGGAGAGATCCCTTCCCTGTGCTGATGAAGAGGCAGCGCCTACCGAAATCCGTCAAAGATTTAAAAGGTGAGACAAAGTTCAGGCCCCATAACAGCAATTTATTGTCAGACAGAATCCTGACCTCACAGCACCCATTTCTTCTCATTGTTCTCCTGACGAATGGTTCCATCATTGTTCAGGCATCATCCAGGGTCCATCTAGGTCCTAGCCCAGAATTCTCACCATTTGTACCCCCGAGGAACCCTTGTAATAGTTTTCAGGTTCTCAGGAAAACCTTGCTTAATTGGATCTCATCAACCCATGGTCAATGTTCGGTAAATTGAAGGATTTATTCAAGGTTTCTCAGAAGAAACTAGTTGAGAAACATTGACCAAGGCTGGTATGGTGGCTCAACGATGACAAAGTCATGTAGATCCTGGTAGCAGTCCATGGACTGCAGCCACAGAAGGGCTTTTTATTTGTAGAAAATGAGGATTCTCTATTGGCTATCTGTTAGGTGACAATCTTCCCTCTGACCACCCTACTAATATACTGTGAGCTGTGGATATAGGAATTATAGAAGTGCTTCCCTAAGATCTGGATCCTATTTCTAGGGTACGCAATATAAAACGTCGGGAAAGGTGACTCTCTACAGTCCCTAAAAGAAGCCTTTCTCCAGTCTCTCTCTTTGTATTGTATTCTGTTTCTATTGGGAAGATTTTCTATCTACCCATGAGGTCAGTAAATGATACGGTAGTTCAATGTGGGCCCCGACAATGGTGAAAAGACATCTTCATTAGATCTAGAAAGGGTTGGAACATGATAATTTTGACAATCACTTACCGTATTTCTTTTATGGGAGTCACAGGGACAAGATGTGAGGGGAAATCTCATATACTCAAATATAAACCTGACAATGTATTGTGAGTTTTTTTTTTTACTTGTACTCCTTCTTACAAAAATAAAAGGTTTTTGCCTGTTGAGTTTTTAAGTTAGCCTTAGTAGTATACATAACATTTTCTGGGTTTTCATTAATAATAGGTGAATCTGCCCAGCTCCAATCCATTCTTAGTTCAATAAACGTTACCCACTTGTCTCCGATCGTACACAAGCCAATGATTAGCTTGCCAAATGCTGGGTTACCAATGTGATTATCAGATGTGCGCTTATTGTTGGGGTACACAGCGGGCAGCATTCCCATTGGGTCAAATTATTTTATTCCTCTGGTTAGTAATATCTCATTCCACCCATACAGATACCTTCCCCAAATGTGTCCTGGAGATGTCAGATCAGGAAGTGACCGAGTGGTACTCACCCCGAGATTTCAAGGTGGGAAGTCACATCATAATTCTAGGACGCAAGTTCTTCCTGTATGACTGAGATGCTTACACGAGAGAGTTCTACCGGGGGAACCTGGGGGTCCAGGACCTGACAGCTGTCACCTTTGAGAAGAGGGTGAATGAAGATGTGAAACAGGTATGAATAAAGTGGGAGCAGTCTCTTAAAAGATCTAATGCAGGGAAGGATTACAAGTATCTTCCCACACTATACACCCCTATGTGCCTATAGGAGGCTCTTTGGCAATACAGTGTATGACTATCAGTCCCTATAGGGAACATTTCATGTTTTAGTAAAAAAATCTACTCTTTGGACTGGCTTTTAGCATTATCCTATGTTTGTGATGCCCATTGTGGAAGAATTGATTGCTATAGAGGCTTTTATACAGCAATCTCTAGCAGTCTCATGTAACATACTAAATCTCCAGTCTCCAACAACTCACAAAGCACATTCACAGTCCTGCAAATCTCCTGTTGATTTCTATAGCCTCTGATTAATTTTTTGTAGCATCCCATTCAGTAAATACAATGCTCAACCCAGAATGTTTTTAAGAAAAAATTGTAGGTGGCAGCCCCCTGTATTGTGACCCAACTTATCAGTAACCAAAAAACAGCGAGCCGGGGAGAACCCTGAAATATCATGTGCGGTCCCCTTTTTTAATATCGGGCGCTGCACCTGAGGCCCTCTATATCTAGTAAGTTGATCACCACTGATATAGACGCTTTGGATGAAGCTTCTCCATATGTAGACAATGTAGATATAAATTCCTCATTTATTTATTTGATCCACAAATAGAGCATTTATATTACCATAATAATTCAGAATATATCCTTCCTGGAATTACCATTGTTTCCCTGTAGTGGTTATATGGTATGAAGGTTCTTCCATCTCGCCCAGTGCTCTGTTATGTATATTCTTCTTCCTCTGTGTCACCAGGAGATCCCACCATACAATGGATTCGGCCTGCTGGAAGACTCTCTTCAGAACTGTCTGACTCTGATTCCCAAACCACCCAAGAAAGACGTGATTAAAATGTTAGAGAACGACCACAAAGTCCTGAGATATGAAGCCAGCCTGGTAAGGAAACATTAGTGAACAGATGTAAATGAATGATGACACCCCAGAGACCACACACATCACATCATGCATAGTGCTCACCTCGGCCATGTCTAGACATAAAGCCTGATAGAAGTCTTCATATTTCCTCCCCAGGACTCAATGAACCCTGAAGATAAAGGAAGACGTTTCATCTTGTCTTACTTCCTCTCGGATGATATGATCAGCATCTTCGAGCCTCAGATTCGCAATTCTGGGATTATCGGAGGAAAATTTCTGGAAAGAACCAGAGTGCCCAAACCAGGTTCGTCTATGGATAACCCCAACTACTACGGGCCAGCAGACTTCAAAATCGGCGCTACTGTGGAAGGTTTGTTTCTTACTTATGGCAGTCAGTGGGGTTTTCCTGTTTTATGAATTTATCTAATTTATTTCTTGAACCCTAGGTTGTCACACCTATTTACTGTAAAGTAGATTTCATGTTTCCATTATTTGTGGTGGGCGAGTAGCTTACATTAAAAATGTACATTAAAAATAGTGTTCCCCAAACCTGAGGCCAAGTCCCAGCATCAGCCTATGTTTGGTAGAAAACCACACAGGTAATCTGGGACACCAAATATCCCATCCGTGTATATGGGAGGTTACCTGAAAAACATTCATTGTTAGTGGGACAAGTTTGGGAAAAGCGGATTTAAAAGATAATTGCACTTTTTTTTTTTCAAATATCTTTATTAGGTTTTACATGAAAGTATTTGTCAAAAGAAACAAACACATGCCCATAGTGTAATTAATGAAGGTGGCATAACAAAATTAAGATCATAACAAAATGAAGATTTGGTGTTGAATACGGGCAACGTTGGTTCAGAGGTCAGCACTCCGGCCTTTGCAGCGCTAGGTCCCAGGTTTGAACGCCTGCCAGGGCACTATCTGCATGGAGTTTGCAGGTTGCATGGAGTTTGTTTGTGTGGGTTTCCTCCCACTTTCCAAATACATGCAGTTAGGTTAATTGTCGTCTTCCCAAAATTGAGCTTAGACTGTATTAATGACATATGACTTTGGTAGGGACATTACATTGTGAGGGACAGATGTTGACATGACTATGGACTTTGCACAGCACTGCGTAATATGTCAGCGCTATATAAATACTGTAATATAATAATAATAAGTAACAAAAATCACTCACTTGAGGTTTGGCATACAAATAAAAAATCAGGAGAGGGAACTAAATGAGGGGGGGTTGTCGAGGCAAGACATAGACAAGGATGGGCCAAACAACAGAAAACGGGGCAGGTTGGGGAAAGTGGAAATGGCTTCCTAAAGTTCAAACTGTTAACAAACACTGATTAAAGGAAGATGATAGTGATAGGAACTTATCTACCTAAGGTGACCAGATGGAAGAGAACCTAGACAGCGTTGGGGAGTTGAGCATTTCATTTTTCTTGCATGAAAGTCCAAGGTAATCTTTTAACTTGGGAGAAGCTTATATAATGTGAGTGCACTGAACTGTTTCACCTGGTTCAAGGAGGGCTATCATATGATCCCTAGGGACTGATCTTGGTAACAAGGGGCGCTATGAGGCGGTAAACCTTTTTTAGGCATTTCCACCATATGTGTGAGAATGAGCCAGGATGATGGCACCCAGGGAAACACAATGGGGAGCAATCTGAAGAGATTATGGTAGGATTGGTAGGAACCAGTTACCACCTGGACAGCAATTGCTAGTTTGTTTCTTGAGTGCTAAATTACACAATGAAGGAGGCCAGAAACATTTACTCTGCATGTCTGCCCTCCAGACCAGCAAGAAACTGGCAAAAGTCAGGTGTTGTGTTTTAGGTGATCACAGCCATCACCTGATCCTGGTCTATAGACTCCCATTGTAGTGAACAACATATAAATAGTTGACACCAGTTACCAGTGGAGATCATAAAGTGGTAGCATTCAACCCATAGGAAGTCTCATGTAAGGCTGCCAACATAGGAAAAGGTCTCACATATACAATGAATGGAATGCATTCTATGCAGAGATATTCAACGTGAGATTGTCAGAGGCTGTGAACATTCTTTGAGTGTTGTTGGAGACTGAGGACATGCTACAGAGAACACATTACATGAGACTGATAGAGATCACTGCTATTACAGAGCAATGCTTCCTATTGTGTGCTCCCTACAATCCTATCACAGAGCAATGCTTCCTATTGTGTGCTCCCTACAATCCCATCACAGAGCAATGCTTCCTATTGTGTGCTCCCTACAATCCTATCACAGAGCAATGCTTCCTATTGTGTGCTCCCTACAATCCCATCACAAAGCAATGTTGTGTGCTCCCTACAATCCCATCACAGAGCAATGCTTCCTATTGTGTGCTCCCTACAATCCTATCACAGAGCAATGCTTCCAGTTGTGTTCTCCCTACAATCCCATCACAGAGCAATGCTTCCAGTTGTGTTCTCCCTACAATCCCATCACAGAGCAATGCTTCCAGTTGTGTTCTCCCTATCCCAATCCTGCCACACTCACCGCCTTCAGCAAATTCTATACCACAACAATGTCTGCAGGGGCTGATCTCATTACCTTAACATCCGCTAAGTTCATAGATGAGAGAAAATAAATATTTTATTATTATTATTATTATTATTATTAATAAACAGGATTTATATAGCGCCAACAAATTATGCAGCGCTGTACAATAAATAGGGGTTACAAATGACAGATACAGACAGTGAAACAGGAGGAGGAGAGGACCCTGCCCCGAACAGCTTACAATTTGGGAGGTGGGAGGGCGCATGAAACAAATTTTCTGCCGTTACTTTACTTCCGTACACTGTTTGTATTTAAGTATCAACTTGATTGCTATCAGAATTTGTCCTGCTATGTTTTAGATTTGCATAGCTTTGATAATATTGTGTCATCACTCTTCTTGTCATAGGAGTAGGTAGGGCAGTAAGACGGGTGAATAGGTGGTGGGAATATGGACATGATAATACTTCACAGGTGAACAAGCTGGTATATATATTATCTTTTCCTGCTAAAGAACCATTAAACCTCCCTATTTGCTCTCAGCTAGACTATAATTGGGTGAAAGTGATTAATGGGCTTTTCATCATATTTCCTCTTTTTCTCAGTTTTTGGCCACAGATTCATCATCACAAATGCCGATGAATATGTTGTAAATTACCTAAGGGCTCACAAAGATCAGTTTCCTATCGAAGTGCTGAATTCACTGGAGAGTCACTTACAATATCACCCACAAGAGGGGGAGCGAGTACAAAGGTAAGAGAACTGTGACTGCACTGCCATTCTAATGACTATATCAATATTCTATTACACCATATATACAACTCATGGAAAACTGCACAAAGCACATTGAACGTTAGTTGCATTTCTGGAGATAGTGTACAATATTCCTAACAAAATGTGTAGTGAAAAAAAAACTTCATGCTACCATTGCTTAGATCTACTATGTAGAATACTTATTGTCTGTCTAGTGTTATAATACAGAGCCACAAAAAGTGGAGTTATTTTCTCTGACAAGTCCAGACACGTTGCTGCAGGTTTCCTTTATTCAGTCCCTTACAAAACATTCAAAGGATCCTTTCTAGGGCCAAATATCCAAGGAAAAGCCTCCACTTTATAGGGCTGGCACTTGGATCTTGTTAGGGGTGCAGCAAAACACTTGGTCCCCCCGGGATTTTATTACATCTGTTCCTCCCAGGATTCCGTCTGATCCAGGCTGTGACTGGAGAGGATCCAGGGCCGACGCTAAGCACCATCGAGCAGACGTGGCCTAAAAATGTAATCATTCCTAAGCTGTGAGTCACAGGGGCCGGATAAAATACCGCTAACACACAGCACCCGCACACAAGTTTGGCTTTTTAGAATACTGGGACTCATTTAACAAGATCTGTTCTTGGTGGCTGTGAAAAACAAAATTGTCTCCTTTTTATTCTTGGAGATGGAGAATTTGATTGGCTGCCCAACGGTACAAGATCAGTTCTCCCTCCAAAGTCCAGGAGGGGTTTGTAAGACAACCCTGACTGTAAGAATGTTTTATAGCCTCCTGGGTAGCATAAAGGTTCAATGCCATGACATTTTGTTATCCTAACACCAGTCTGTCTCTGTTCGCAGCCCTGGTCATCAGACGCCCAACTAACCAATCACCTGGGAGGAAATCCAACCAGTGACACCACACCATTCTAGCCCTACGGACAAGGACGAACGCTGCTGTGTTTTATTTTAATCAACTTTATTAGAACTGGTGCAGGATGACGCATTTTGCCTTCCATTGTGGATCATAGGGGTGCCCTATGATGAAGTTCTAATTCAGGGTGAAATGCGTCAGTCATGTTGAACAGGAGTGATGGTGTAAGTGAAGCCATGCAGCGATTCTTTTAAAGTTTACTGAAAATAAGAAAAAATAGTATGCAGTTTGGCCTTTTTTAATGATTAAAGGAAGGAGGCGAATGCCATAGAGAGGGCCTGGCACCCTCGCGTGTATTAAAGTCACCTTTGACATGGATTCTAACCTCAGATGTGGTGCACAACTGATATTTATTTTATGATTCTACTAAATAGGAAATAAAAACCTTTATTTTGTTCATTTTATCCCTTCGTATTCTTTTCAATATAGCACAGCTGTAACCACAGCAATGTACACACACTATGGGCCTGATTTATTAAAGCTTTCCAAGGCTTTCATCAGTGAAGCTGGGTGATCCAGGAAACCTGGAATGGATTTCTTAAGTCATTTATTATTTGTTAGCAAATGTTTTCAATCCTGGACCACATCTGTTCCAGGTTTTCTGGATCACCCAGCCTCACTGATGAAAGTGTATTCTCTCCAGCCTTGGAGAACTTTAATAAATCAGGCCCAATGCTGGGACACACTGCAAAGGAATATGGAACTGCAGCTTGAAGCAATTGGAAAATCTTGAACTTTCTCTCCAATAGTAATGGCCACCTGGTTGTTGGACCTTTTTTTTCAATGCATAATCATCTACCATAAGATGACCAGCCCCAGTCTCAGCACTCTATGTTTTAAGGCAGCACTCTGGTCTTTACAGCGCTGGGTCCCAGGTTTAAATCCCGGTCAGGACTCTATCTGCATGGAGTTTGTAGGTTCTCCATGTGTTTGAATGTATGTGAAAGACTGTATTAACATACATAAAGACATTAACATATGACTGATGTAGGGACATTAGATTGTGAGCCCCTATGAGGGGACAGCTAGTAACATCACTATGGACATTGTACAGCACTGCATAATATGTCAGTGCTATATAAATACTGTGCAACAATAATAATGAAGTGTGGTACAAATATTGATACCAATGGTTGCCATGATGATCCCCTATCTCTAGTACTTTCAATTACTGATCAGGAACAGCTATGCAGATGGAAAATGTTCTTTTTGTGAAAACATACACCCAAAAATGTGATGACCATGTTCTATGCATAGAGCAGGACACCCAAAGGAAGATGCAGAACATGTTGGTCTCCAAACTGACCTCAATCTTTTAGGAAGCCTCTGGGACCAGTGGTGGGAAATTCAGGTTGGTCCACACATCCAGAGCCAGTTATTATTATTACACAGTATTTATATAGCGCCAACATATTACGCAGCGCTGTACAAAGTCCATAGTCATGTCACTAAGGAGCTCACAATTTAATGTCCCTAACATAGTCATATGTCTTTATTACAGTCTAAGGTAAATTTTGTGGGGAAGCCAATTACCCTTACTACATGTTTTTGGAATGTGGAAAAAAAACAGGAGTACCCGGAGCCAAGCCACACAAACACAGGGAGATCGTACAAACTCCATGCAGATAGTGTCCTGGCCGAGATTGGAACCTGGACCCAGCGCTGCAACGGCCAGAGTGCTCACCACTGAGCCACCATGCTGCCAAACCTATGATAATGATAGATAAACCCTTCCACCCGATAATTACACCAAACAGGAAATCATCTCCACACACATCATGATGCTTCTACATCTTTTTATTTCATTTTTTTGGGAAAATATCTGTCAGTTTACAAAACAGATCTGCAATTTTATTTCAACAATCATTTGTATAAAATCCCCCCCCCCATGTCTGACAACAACATAGTAACATGATAGGAGAGATTAAGGCACTTACAAAAAAATATCTAAAGAGTACAAGATGGAGGCCAAACACTGACATTACAAGATTCCCTTGAGCTGGTTTGGTCCATTGTAGAAAGACGGTCCATGCACAGATTGAAGGGAAGCAAAGATAGACAAAGGCACATTGTGACATCCAAAATTAGTCGCTCCAGAAATCTTAGTAACAAAAAAAGTCGGCAAATTTGTCCAAAGCAGGATCAGAAAATCTAGAAATCCTGCACGGGAGCCAAGTCAGGTACGGCGTTTATAGGTGCTGGAATAAGAGTTCCTCCATATGTCCTGATACATAAAGGTAAACATGTCACCAAACTTGTCTCTGCCAGGGGAATACTGTAACCAGCTTATGTGAGCCATGGATCCAACCATCCCCCCTATTACAGGTCAGTATAAGTGACACCAAGGATCGTTTTGGCTATCTGTAAGGGTGACATTCTTCCCAATGGCCACCAATGTGCGAGGAATTCTTCCCACTGACCACCACACTAATACTGTGAGCTGCGGAAATAATAATTCTAGCCGGGGTTTATTGAAAACTTGAATTTTTTTTTCAAGGATTCCCCCATGTTAAAAAGGTCAACTGATAAAGTTGCTAGGAGCAGTGACAAATATTTAACTCAGTGCTGGTAGAGTTTATTGTATTTCAGTAAGAGATGACTCCGAGCACTGCTTGTGATCACATTCCTATCATCTGCCTGTATATGATACATAGCTAATATAGCTGCAATGGACCCCAGCTTAAAAAGGAATGGGCACCCGTGACTCTGTGGATCTCTATAGGACTCGAGCAGCAAGGTGCTCATTCTGAATAAGCAAAGCCCAAATAGGCCAAGAATGCAAAAGGTGAGCAAGCTGGATCTCTGGATTTGACTGCTGGAGTAAATAAAATCATGTAGGGAAATCAGATCAGTTTGAGAAGGACCAAAGCTTTTATAAGGGTTTGATTTATAATCATGGTTCAAACATATTCACACTAATGCATGGAGGAAACTTGGCTCTAGTGTTACGTGCTTCCATTTATTCCGAATGACACCAACACAGCTTGCCAACAGATGTACACTGCGCTGTCACAAATGCTGCGGATGTCTCTCCAGCTGTGCTGTGTTGTCAGCTTCTATACAAATGTTTTATATTCAGTTCAATAGAATCAGCAACAATCGCATAATACAATTTTGTAACTGAATGCCTCGTGTTTGCATTAATTGTCTTTGCACTTGTCATCAGTTGGAGATACTTCTGGGGCCCTTTTAGTGATGCATTTGTCTGGAAGCTGACCTTCTTTATGTGGGGTTTGCATTCCTATATACTTGTATGGCAAAGCAGAATGTGTCTGCAATGCTCCTTAATCATTTTGTTTTTGGAGCAAAAACTTCCACAATACACTACGACCATCTGAGGTACATTGGGGCATTTGGATACTAAAGTGACTTGATCCGCTTTACAAACCTCATTTAACAAGGCTTTTGTAATTAGACAAATGCTGCTGGTGGTATCAAAAACCCATCACAAACAATGACAATGCAACACAAAAAGACACTGCACACTGGATTTTAGGCATACTGGTCTTTGCAAGACTTCATTCATGAAGCTGTATTAATGCAAAGTACTATTATTTATATTAAACAGGATTTATATAGCGCCAACATATTACGCAGCACTGTACATTAAAGTACATATCTGTTCTTTATCCCTGCATGAACACCACCTTATGCTCACATCAGTGTCTGGCCTTGGTCTGAACACACCGGCTAGGGGGTGACAGTGCCCACCCCAGTACCCATGGCTGCAGCAGACATCAGAAGGTAGACCAAGGCTGAATGGCCATTATGGCAATTCATAGGAAATATTAGAAATTATTTTTCCAGCAACTAAGCACAGCAGCGAAGACCTAACTAAGCAAGAGCTAAATAAATGCTAACAACATGGTAATTATAGACACCATAAAGACCCCCTCCAGCCTTCTTAGAACTGACTGGTATAGCTTTCTGAAGATGAAAAACAAACTCCAGAAATATGACACGCACCTTGTCCCTGGGCTTGCAATGCCAATACCTATGTGGGGGAAGGATTGTGAGCGGCCCAATGTGAGCCATTGCTGAAATGGAATTTTCAGGGCACAATGGGGTGATTGGCAGCAGTAAGGGCAGATCGAGCAAGTCTGGTGCCATCTGATATGTGTACTTTACTTATACCATATTACATGTGCCCTATGTGCTATCGGGCACCAATACCCCCCAGTGACTCCTTGATGGTCTCAATAAACTAAAGCAAATGAACCATTCATACTAAATTTACCTCTACATAACTTTGCTGGGTGGCCAGATCCGAGGGAAAATCAAAAGCTTAATCAGTCCTGAGAGACTGGCACAAAATGGCATTGCATAATAAACGAATTATTGGTTCTCACATACAATATTGCGATTGTAAGTAATACAGCGCCCTGTACAATATTGGAATTGGGAATGATACTGGTGCAATGAACAACAGAAAAATTGGGATTCATGGTGGTACCAAAACGAATACTAGGTATTAGTGGTGCCCTAGGATTTATTGAGCGTGTGAAAATGTCTCCACCTTTACCATTGGCACTTATTTTAAAAATCTCCAGCAGGGTAAGAGGTAAGTTGCAATAACCATATAGTTTACGGAGGTCTATAAATGCCGTATGCATGGAGAAAGTTTATAATAAAATGGGCTTGTTGGAATCCAAAGCGGGGTGAGGACACTCAGGGTAAAAAAAGATTTTGCACACACGTACCTGACAGGGACACCAAGGCACCATATAAAAATTTTTAAGAAGAAAAAAAACATGGGCTAAGGTTAGAAGTTCATTGTGGCGAGGAAGACACTGGAGAGATCCAAGGACGTCCCAACTCCTTTAGTATTACATTTTTCATCACATCCAGAATACCAGCAGATGAAGAATCCCGGCCACAGCTGATGGGTTTCCAGGTCCCAAACCATCCTCCTGTAACTTAAAAGCCTCCGTGAACAAGCAGAGACATAGGAAGCACATGAGCAGAACTTTATCTGGAGATGAACAAAGCAAAGGTGGCCAAACACACATTTCCTTGGCATAAGGGCACTGATTTGTTCATTCTCCGTGCCTCTAGAGACTTTTCAGCCAAATATAAGGCTAAGCTTTCCCATAATGATTTAGTTTTGGTCGGTTTCGGCTAAGTTTGAACAGCTGCTGGTTTAAAGGCCTCCATTACCTAAGAGAGATCACAGTTCTGCTCCCATTCCCCAATCATGGCCGACCTGACCTGGCTGCAAAAACATTTCTGTGTATTCCAAGAAAAGCGGCACTGGTGCTCCACATACAAGGGTCTGTTATTAAAATTTCTCTTTTTTAAACCTCCTGTAAAAAAAATATATAAAAACCCACAACACGGCGGCAGGAGATAAAACAATTTCCAAAAGTAGCTACAGATTAAACATCATGAGATTTTATAGCTGATCTGCGCTGTGTTTTATCGTACTTCTGAAATCTGTCACTTGAGTGCCAAATCCTTTGCTCACCGCAGCAATAACAGCGACTTGACTTCTGTTCTTACTATTCACAAAGATTTATTGGCATTGAAGATGAGATCAGAAGTTAGTGATGGATCACCAGACATAGAGCTTTAACATTCAATCCTAATGGTGGTCCCAAGCAGCAATACAAAAGGTTATTGGAGCCTTTACTATGTATAGTCCAGGATACAGCAACTGCTGCATTTCCTATTGAAACATTTATTGCTTCCTTGTTCTTGAACATTGGTATTGATTTATATGTGGAAGGTGGTGAGGCAGGGACTGAAATGAATGTAAAGAACGGTGTCATGGAGGAGGAACTTTGCCACAACTAGAATGGGGATGGATTGGTCGGTTGTTGGGGAGGTTACTGGAAATTCCCTTAAGAGTCCTGGATATCAGAAGGGTCATCAATCTCATCCATCAGCTTCTCAGGTTTCTTTTGATGCCTTGGCAAATGTCTTAGAAGAATGTTTTAATGCTGGTAGGTCACAGATTGGGAAATTTCTGTTCTTCACCAAAAACCTCCAACACAGTTTTAATCTTCATAAAACTGGCTGCATTCGGCCAACCTGGTGGGGAAGTCGCCCAGCTCACGCGGTGCAGCCGGGGAGGAGGTAGAGCTTTGACCGGGTAAAGTCAATGGTATTCCATGGTAACAGTGTAGTCAAAATTTGGAAGCATTTCACCGAGTAACAAACTAAGACACAACAACAGGAATACTGAAGAACGGAATCAAATGTCCGCTATCCGAGGTTTGACTGTACCAGCTTCTGGCTGAAGCTTCGATCGGCACTTTTGTGTTTCATTTTAAATATGTAACAAAAAAAAAAAAAGTATCTAATGAGGATTCTTGAAGGCACATTTTTTTTCCTTTTTTTTTTTTTTTTTTTTTGAAATGTTAGCCCACAAAGGGCTGTATAGCGTTGGCAGAAATCCGGAGTACACTCAGTCCTGGTGCTTTTCCGGTTATTCCCAGGCACTGCTGGAGAGTTTGGCATTTACGGAGCTTTGATTTTTTTCTGTCGAGGCGTGGAACCGTTCTCTGCTTTAACCAGTCCATTTTCGTGATAACCTGCAAGGAACACAATGTGATGTGAGAAATATAGAAAGCTATATTAGAAATATTATTCCGAGTTAGGAATATTATCCCAGTGCAGCCATGCTGGGATCTTTTTAAGGAATCCTTAAAATAACTTTCAGGAGTTAGGGAACCCCGGCTATAATTACTATATCCACAGCTCACAGTATGATGGGCACTGAGAAGGACATTGCTGGTCAGTGGGAATAATGGCTTCCTTTTAGATAACCAAAAAGATAATTGGTATCACTAACTGACCTGAGAGTCACAAATTGCTCAACCTCTGGAGGAACCCAGGCTGAGAAAAACTTTCACAGTGCCTAGTGTTGGTTTAATGACCCAATTTCCAGTCTCTCATATTTACCTTAGATTATTAGCTTTTTGTAAGATACTACTAGAAAAGAGAAGTATGTTTCACTGGTGAAAGGGGCATTGGTATGAGAGAAGACTGCAAAGAGACCTTGTTGGGTAGAGTTGTAGAATCCCTGTTCTGTAGTTGCAAGGTCTGCAGAATTAGGTGTTCCCAGAACAGCAGGTTACTGGCTACCAGAGAATTAGTTACGGTGACATGGGGCTTGTATATTAAATCAGGAAACAAGGAAAAGCACCCAAGGATCCAAACAAGATGGCAAAGTAGGCCCAATAAGTACCTATAGTCACCTCCAATGATTAAGTTTAGGTATTTATACAGCATGAAAAGACATTTGAGACAATTGTGTTCTTCCAACCTTGTAGCAGACCTTTATCCAGCCCCGGTGCACAAAGCCCATTCCATAAAGGCAGTTTAGGGTAGAGAAACTAGAATGGCCTATACAGAGCCCCTACCTCAACCTTACTGGGCACCTCTGGCAATAGTCATTTTGTATACCATTAATCCCGTTTTACCTAAATGGGCACAAATTTCCACAGACATACTCCAATTTTCTTTAGGAAAGCCTCCTTGAAAAGTTGAGGCTGTTCTAGCAGGGAGTGCAGCTCCATCTTATTGCCCACATGCCATGTCCAGCAATCTCAAATAGATGTGATGGGCAGGTGTCATTTTGGCGTCATGTGTATTGCCATAATATATTTTTTCCACTTTATGTAACCTCTAACAAAAAACCTCTACTATTTGCTCTCTTTTGGTCTGTTGAGTATACAAATAAAAGTGTGTTGTGATTGTACCTCCATCTCTCTTACCTGACTCCCTTTTGAGCACCTTCAGCTGTTGTTTGGGTACAGGAGCAGCAATGGCGGTCCTCTTCTTGGCAGCCTGTTCTTTACAAGACTCTCGCCAACGGCGCAGCTGGAAATGAATGAACCGCCACATCATCCACGTCTGTGAAATGCACATCATGAGAAGCACAATCATCCTGCAGAGATAAGGAGACATTACAGGCAGCAGTCTTACAATACTATTATTAATAATAATATTATTTTTATTAATATTAATATTATTATTATTATTATTATTAAACATGATTTATATAGCGACAAAATAATACTAAAGAGACAAAGTGTGCAGTCTGTGGAAGAATACATAGGACAGAAAAGGAAAATAAATGATGACTGGGAGCTGTGATATTGGGAAAGGCAGGGCTAATGAATGGCTGTTTCAGACATGGAGGAACCCTTGAAATAACTTTCGGGTCTTCAGGGAACTCCAGCTATAATTATTATATCCACAGCTCACAGTATATTAGTGTGGTGATCAGTGGGAAGAATGCCATTGCAGGCCATTGGGAAGTATGTCACCCTTACAGATTTCCAAAAAGATCATTGATGTCACCTAAATTGACCTAAGACGAACAAACTACTCATTGCTCAAGGAACCCCCAGCAATCCCTGGAGGAACCCTGGTTGAGAAACTCTCCATTGGTCTATAACAAAAAGCGGCTCCGGACACAAGTTTGCTGTATGCATAGATAACAAAAGCCAACATAACCAATGTAGATACAGGTAGTCCCCGAGTTACATACAAGATAGGGACAGTAGGTTTGTTCTTAAGTTGAATTTGAATGTAAGTTGGAACAGGTACAATATTTTAATAAATACAATTAGGACAGATGTTTGTCTCAACATATAATATTAGGCAGCGTGGTGTCAGTTACCGTATAAAATCCTCACTGTGAGTTAATCACAAGCAAAGCCAAAAAATCTTTATGGAGCCCAGACATTCATTACCTTCTGGAGCAACCTGTGCTGTGATTTGCAAAAAGAAACAACTGCATTTTGTCTTGGTCATTAAAGAGTTACAGGAGGCTGCAGAAAAAGCTCAGTCCTTAAGATTACACACAAACCTTAGCTGTGCTTAGCAAAAGATTTCTTTTGCAAGTCTTGCAAACTGCTTCCTTCCCCCTCCAAGCCTCCATCCTGCACACAGCAAGCAGGGAAGCCCGATTCATATCGAGGAGGCGTCAGTATGTCGGATGTCCTTAACCTGGGAACTACCTGTACGTGGTGTTCTAAAATATTCACCACCAATAAGTCACCGACAAGACTCAACTTACCTGAAAAGTAACGTATTAAAATTTCCCTTGTCTGGGTTAAAGGTGTGGATCTCCGCCCTGGCTAGGCCAAATCCAATGGTCAGAACGGAAAGGGTGAGTGTAAACAGCCTTGAGACCACGAATACCACAGCCCAGGCATTAAATCTAAAACATAAAAAACACCAAGAGGAATTATTATAACCAAGAAAACACAAGCAGAAGAGTGAAATTGGTCTAGAGCAGTGTACACACTGCGCATACTAAACAAGATAACAAAAACCTAATGGGGGGTCCCGGGTTTTGTTTTTTATATTCTTGCATTTTAATTGCATAACAGTACTGTTCTAAACATACAGTAGAGATTTTTTTGTGTTAGGGAAATTGACCCTTATTTCCTGTGTGATCATTAGGACAGGAGGAGTCCAGAATCTCTCCAGAGAGACCCATTGCAGCGGTTCTAAACACCTATTACCCAATAAAAAAAGTATTATCTGGAGTTGCAATTAAATGGCCAGAACCAATACAAATTTTAGATCTTTGCAGATGGTACCAAGCTCATACAACCATGATAATTAAACCGTCCCTATGTTAAATCATATTTTTTGGCATCCTCTCTAGTGGTCAAAATGGTAAAAACAAAATTTTAGTAACACAATTGAATGTAGGGACCTTTTAGGCACATAAATAATAAAAAAAAATAACATTTATTTTCAACATTTAAAAAACAAGTAAAAAAAAAAACACACATATAATTTATAAAAAAATCTATGTGTAATATGGTCTTGCATAGTTGGATGGAATCCTAATTTGACACGTTTCACGGGTATCCCCCGCTTCTTTAGGAAATATATTGAGACCAATTAGGAATAGGAATACATAAACATCACCAGGTGAATGTCTCCTCCAATAAATTGCATGCAGGTCAAAAAGTCTCACAGCAGCATAGCCCGACCAGTACAATGGGGATCTCAAATTATAAATCCAGTATCACTTGTTAGGATTACATATCATATAATTTGCATGTTGGCTCTAATGTTGGACAGACTGTGTAAGCATAGAATCCAAGCACCTGTGAGTGAAACACTCCCCTGGTGTCATGTTGACGTCCCTATGTTAGCCCCATGGTCTCCCCTCCCCAAAGAATGTTACCATCACTTACAGTTTGTGATTGTTTTCATCTGTGAAGTAAAAGAGTCTTGCAATATGGAAGAGAAATTCTGATACAGACTGCAATAGCAGCAATATCACCCCCAAACGGGTCAAACTGTGAAAATAAGATGAAATATCCATGGTTAGAATTTTTACAACGGCAGTAAGAAGAATCAATGCGATCACATCTAGTCCAGGCCAAGACTTATTTTTTAACCCATTGGTTATCTAATAAAATGAGCTCATTACTGGAGACTGTATTAATAATATGCATTCCACAACACTGTCAGTAGGAGCAAAACTGCCACCATTTGTGTCAGTGACCACAATAATATCCTCCAGAAATGAGTGGCAGCAATAAGCCCTAGCATTAGTATCAGGTTGT
This sequence comes from Pyxicephalus adspersus, assembly GCF_032062135.1. NCBI lineage: Eukaryota > Metazoa > Chordata > Amphibia > Anura > Pyxicephalidae > Pyxicephalus > Pyxicephalus adspersus. The sequence continues at coordinate 9,588,966 of NC_092861.1, read as the reverse complement.
CACTCCTGGCATTGATGGTCAATGGCAAGGGAATGTAACCCATCAGTATTATGCATGCTCCGGATTTTACTTGCTTTGTTCTGTGATTTAACACAGTGTCAGCCAACCTAAAATATGTCTGTGAATGTCCAACAGGGGGCAGACCCAGCTTAGAACATAGCAGGCTGCATGCAGGGAGCGGATGGGCTACATGATGGGCACCAGGAATCTAAGCAACCTATATGACTAATATTCAATCATTTAGATCCTTTCTTTTCATCAAAGTGCAGATAATATGTATCCAGATTAAGAATTCTAGAACTTTGCCAAGCAGTGTACACAAAACTGGTACACAGAACCCTAGGGTAGTTGTAGGCTGGTAGATGTGTTACTGAGTGTGTGTATATCTATATTAATAATATTACACAGTGTTCAGATAGCACCAACATTTTACACAGCACTGTACAAATTCCAGTCATGTCACTGGCTGTCCCTCACAATCTAATTTCCCTACCATAGTCATATATCATTAATACACCCTAAGGTCAATTTGGGGGGAAGCCAATTAACTGCATGTTTTTGGAATGTGGGAGGAAACTGAAGTACCAGGAGGAAACCCACACAGACTCCATGCAGATAGTGTACTGGCCGAGATTCGAACCTGGGACCTAGGGCCGCAAAGGCCAGAGTGATATATATTATATATGATGGGATATATATATATATATATATAAAGATATATATATATATATATATATATATATAACTACTTCTTCTAGAACACAGACTGTGACCAGGGTGAGAGGTTTTGGAGACATAATTCTGCCCTCACACATCACTTACTTGAGTAAATAAGCGCCTCCTATATGAAGCAGATATAAAACAATGTACTGCAGCTGGCGAGGGATTTCTTCCTGGAATGAAGAAAACAGAACATATTCTTCTCATTATTCCATCATTACAGTCCATGGCAAATGCAATGCAGAATAAATTATATTACAGCTACTTCCAGACTCTACCTACACCGAGTCCATTTATCCCAATTCCCCATTCATAAAGCAAAACTAAAGTTCTACTTCTAGGAATCCACAATCAGGCCGATTATTATTGTAGAAAGGGAGAGGCGATGTCCCGTCTGCAATAATCCCTCTTTCCTGCCTGATCTATCAGAAAGCTGAGCTGTGTATGTGCAGCATTAGCTTTGGTTGCCAGAATACCCGGCGATCCCGGCTTCCCCTGCTGGGAATAAATGTTATGTCTTCCAGGTACGACCAACCAAGATGGCCAAAGACTCTTCTTCAGGAAGAGAGGAAGGTGCAAGGGAACAGGGACAGGCGAGCATTGCTGGTTTAGTTCTGCTTTAGAAGAGCATATATTTTATTAAAATCTTGTCTGCAGAAATACCGAACATGATTGTTTCAGGCTTGTTGGCCATCATCAGTGCAATGCATGGTATGGTAAGGACTAGGCAGGCCTTGGGTGGTGGGCCGGAGAGAACCAAAATGTCCACAACTGAACGTCTAAAGCCTCTGGTTATTCCTCTCCAATTCTGTGTCTCGTGCTAAGCAAAGGACGTCTCCTATACCAGACTGAATATAATTAGGCAGACACAAATATAGCCGAACTCTGGATGCCGGGTCACGTAGAGCCTGGAAGCAGAGATATTGTGAAGAACACATCCTCTTGCAGTCTGACATGCTGTAATTATGGCCAACTTCCTCCCGCAAGAGGCCAACGCTGTCATTACAGCTCCAGACATCGGATAGCGAGGAGTCACCGTGACCTCGAGTCAGGTTCACAATGACTGCAAGCCAGGCTGTACTGCTACATAAACACATGGACCAACATCAGGGTATAATAACCCCGGTCACCAGGGGGCATTACAATACAGGGGGCCATTAGAGTGAGCAGACAAATTTAGGGTTGGTCAACTAAACCACAACTTGTAACACTTTATGTCCTAGGATGACAACACTCACATAAACTTATCTGTGGAGAAGCAGTGTTGTCACCTTAGTGCAGGAAATATGACAGAATGCTTTCCTCTCCTCCATGCAGTCCTAACCCTCTTTCTGATATTTTTGAACTTATCGAACAGATAAACCAATAATATAAAACATTTTTAACAGATAAAAAACAAAATAAAAGACATTTTTTGTTAATGTTTCATATACTTTGTTGGAAAAGTTCTGACATATGGATAAAAGCCCTGATATATATTTTAATACTATAGTTGTATCTAGCAATTAGAGTATTAAAAAGAGCAAATCTGCCATTTACTGAGTGCAGTGGGCTTTGTAAGTTTAAATATTTTTGGTGAATGAAGCTTTCACCTGACAAAGTGATCATGTGACTGCAAACGCCTCGGTTACAGAGCACTTGTGGAGACCAAAGTAGTCAGTGTTCATTGGATTTAACAGCTATCAGACGCACAAAGTTTTGATTGGTTGTTGATGTACATATCCGTGTCTTCAGTACTGTGCATTGTACAGAGGACCAATGATATACTAAATGTTGGCGGGAAGGGATTAACATCAATCCACAGCTACCAGAATATTCGCACACAATTGTATATAACGTAATAGAGCAGCTGGGACAACACAATCACCACAGGTGTGAACTTACCTTCTTCACTTTCTGAAAGTATAACTCTGGAAGAGCGTGGAGCCAGTACGCCAGCTGACACAGGTAGAAGAATTTCACTTGGAAACTATAAAAAATAAAATAAAATTACAGCGCCAGTGGGACAAATGTCACATCACTGCCTAATAAATGTCCCCCTACTGTACAATGATAGGACAATCAGCCAGACAAGGAAGTAATACAAGTATACAAGCAAAGGTGGCGGCGTGGGGTGGCTACGCGCCTCAACATTATGATTGGATGACATTAATGGGATTGTAGCCGGGACCCACTTACCTGCAAACTAAAATATTCGTTAACTAGCTGATAACCCAGCCTTGCCTGGATATTTATTGCAATCCTATATTATACAGGAAAAGGAATCAAATAAAGCTATAGTGATTTTCTTGTCTACGGTGTTGTTTCATTTTTTTGCTTTGATTGCACTCGGCCAATTTCCTTACATTTTCTCGAAGGCATTATTACAGGCCAGAAATTTGTAAAAGAGGCCAAAAAAAAAGTAAAAAAAGTAAAGAGTCCAAAAAAAAAGTATGTAAAAATATAAGCCAAAGGCACACTGCCACTGAGCAATACATACACACATACATACATGCAAATATACCTCTGACATATACCACAGCACCGTACAAAGATCAGCGGTGCACTCACATGAGTCTCAGTCATAAGTTTAGCAAGTTTAGTTGAAATGTCTCCATGCGTTTTTGAGTGATGGTGGAACATTTTTATATATATAGATTTATATAGCTCTGACATATACCATAGTGCTGTACAATGAAACAGCAAACTAGACCAATCAGTCTCTGTACAGAGGAGCTGACACTCTAATGTCCCCCCACAGTCACACACTATTATTATACATTTATATGCCTCTGACATATACCACAGCACTGTACAAAGATCAGAGGTGTCCTATGTCTAGCAAGTTTGGTTTAAATGTCTCAATGTGTTTCCTAGTGATGGTGGAACATAGCAAGTTTGGTTGAATTGTCTCCATGCGTTTCCGAGTGATAACATACACACATACATCCAAATATAGTTCTGACATATAGAACAGCGCTGTACAAAGATGACAAGTTTGGTTGAAATGTCTCTAAGCGTTTTCGAGTGATGGTGGAACATACATACACACACCCAATTTTATAGATTATATTTATATATACCGTGTTTCCCCGAAAGTAAGACCTACCCCGAAAATAAGACCTAGCACTTTTCCCCCAACCTGCCCTAATATAAGACCTACCCTGAAAATAAGACCTAGTAGAAAAATAAAAAAAAAAATAAAAAAATAAAAGCAAACATAAATTAAAACAGTACTCACCGAGCGGGAGACAGCGGGCGTACACACAGCGGGCTAACACACAGCCGCACAAGCCGATGCTTTCCTTGTAGTTCCGGCTCCTGTCACAGGCGGAGTGATATTACATGCACTTCGCCTGTCAGAAGCTGAAGTGCATGTAACTAGGCTAGTTCTAGTGAGCCCTTAAAAATGTGTTAAAAAAAAAAATTAAAATAATATACTCACCTGATACGCGATCCTGCGTGTGTCTCTGGCTGCAGCATGTCTCTCTTCTCTCCTCTGCCAGCATCGTGTTTTCTCCTGTCTGTAAAGCAAAGCGAAAGAAGCCGGCACAGCGCCACCTGCTGTTCCCTGTCCTAACTGCCGAACAGTGGAAAAAAAGCACAGAGTGATCAGAAGGGGAATTTGTAAGGGGAATTTGGGAATATGGTGTTTTTTTTCATTAAAAAAAGTATATAAGACCTACCCTGAAAATAAGACCTAGTGTGTTTTTGGAAGCCCAAAAAAATATAAGACAGTGTCTTATTTTCGGGGAAACACGGTATATATATATATATATATATATATATAAAGAAACAGACTGACTATGTGGGTCGAAATGGCCACGGTCTTTGTTATCGGCATGAAAACTTCAACATTGCTTACCACATTTTAACCATTGTAACCTTTCCTATAAACCATTTCTAACACATTCGCCAAGCAGGAGCTCAGTTACCACAGTTCAAGGTCCGCCAACATTTCAGCCATATAACCCGAGGGGGGGAGGAGGTCTCTCCTCAGCTGTGACCAACTCTTTCACTGTCTCCTCTTTTATAGACTCTGATGCCTGTGCCTTTCCTGATTGGTCCCTGGATCCTAACCCGCCTGACAACAGGAACTGGCCAATCAGCTTGAAGATCACCTCAGAAAAAGGGCGGGAAGATTTAGGAGGGAAATGAGCAGAGATCTGGTGCCAATACAAAGGCCCCCGAAGCTGGCATAATTCCATGTTGGGGCATCCAAATAAAATAAAATTCTACCCCAGATGGCCAAGTAGATGCCCCACCCTAAATGAGTCCCGGCATTTCCAGTGAAGGGTGCCATTGATGCCATGGTGTACAACCGGGTGTAACAGTTCCGTGAAGAGTATTTTCTGTCCTAGTATAACGGAGTCCAGGGCCACAGTCAACGGAGGGGCAAGGGGTATTTCTGTAATGGGCCCTGATGACTTTTTCATTGCTGGAACTTTAAATCATGAAGAAATGGGGCCCGGGAAGCTAACCTAGTAGGGGGCCCAGAAGTTTCTGATGGTGGCCCTGACTCGGCTCCGGCATGACCGGTTAGGTGTAGGGGAAGTCGGGTGGTTTTCACAGATCCATGACCTCAATCCTACAGAACACCTTTGGGTGTTCCTTAAAGGAATGTGAGCCTGAGTTCTTCATCCAACATCAACACCTGACCACAAATTAGTTTTATTATAAAAGTTTATCCATATAAGCTCAGTTGGGATGTCAAGGTATCCAACAAACCTTTAGGGTTATAGTGTTTTGCATTCTCACCACTACCCACAAGGTGGTGCTCCTGGGCTGCTTTTATCATGTTTTACAGGCTCGCAAATCATTTTTGAAAAAAAATATTTAAAATGTTCTGCCAAAATTGCACAAATAACAAAAATCACAAATTTGTGGCCAGATTGATTTTTTTTCTATCAGTTGGTGCAGGAATGAGGCAAATCTAGAAAAAGGTGGATATGTTAGTGCAATGACTTACGGTAGATAGACATGGGGGTAGCTCTCCCATAGTGTCTTTGGATTGGATAAATATCCTTCCTGCAAATAAAAAGAAGTTGAAATTTGTTATTGATACAGAAATGGAGGCAGCAAAACATTACAATCATCAAAGACTAAATTCTCAAGTCACAATAAATGGTAACATGCCAGGAATGACTGACGATTCATCTTCATCCTGCGGAATAATATCACAGGATACTCACCGTAGCCGCTACGTACAGACTCCAAAACATGGAGGCGAGGTGAAACGCTGCTAGCTGCCCGGACTCATTGAAGCGGCTTTGTTTTACCTTGGAAAGGTGGAGCCGCCTGTTTATTTTCTGAGAAAAGAAAAAGAATGGTTAGGATTCGAAGAAATATGGAACAGCTCTAAATAGAATCTGCAAGTTCCATAGACACAGAAGTACATGTACTCCAATCAATGATGGGGGCAGCCATCTTTACACATTACATGGTGCAGCTTCCTACATAATAGTGCTGCACAATGGCTGTGTGTTACTTCAGTCCAGATGTTGTATTGGCCCCATTGGCCCTAACCACAAAATATATCTTGTCAACAGGAATTTAGCAGCAGCAGCTTTTTGCTTTCATCAGTGTTCTCCCCTGCCGCTTTTAGTTGGGCGCACCGCCCGGCACTTTTTAGTGACTCCCCGGCCGTTTCTGGGTGGTTACTGAAAAGTTGGGTCACAATACAGAGGCCGCCACCCGGCTTAAAATACATTTTTGAGTTGACCAGTGTATCACCAACAGTACTCCCCCCGGATTTGTTTTTAAGCCGGGTGGCAGCCTTTGTATTGTGACCCAACTTTTCAGTAACCACCCAGAAACAGCCGGGGAGTCACTAAAAAGTGCCGGGCGGTGCGCCCACCTAAAAGAGGCCGGGGATTCAATGTTCTGTATCAATATACAGTGAGCGTAGGGTGGGTCCACCGCGGCGGCCGCTCACATAAACCAGGACAAGGCATTGGTCCTATAGTTTTTATGGGTCTTATTTTTTGGCACACATGTATTCACGTGTTACCAAGGTTTGCCAATGTGCATGGAATGGTGTAAAAAACAAAAAGTCACCAGGGAGTGAGGAAGTTTTTGGCAGAAGAAACATGCAAAGTCTCTGCTTATCCCCGGCTCCTGGTGGCTGTACGAGAACGTGTCACGCAGTGTAGAGCCCGGCTTTATTCCTGGCAGTGCCCGGGATAGACCTGGGTGTCAGGAATATAAATGTGGCAGAAGAGGACTGCGGTGGAGCTGGAAGAGTTAGTGGCGGGATGTCGAGGTCACCGGATCCTGGACCCACCATCCTTACCAGGCACCAAGAAAAATGCGTGCGTCGTGTTAGGCTGAGGATACGTGCCGATTATGGCAAAACGCTCCCCGTGCAGAGCTTTAGGATTTGTACAATGTCTCTCCATGGCCCGGGATCAGAAATCTCAGATGAACACACACATGGATACAACCCGTTACTTACATCTAGGATGTACTCCTGTACAATGGCGTGTAATATGATTGCTATGATCATGTAAAACAAAATGGTGACCAAATCCTTCGCCCCGTAGTGATAGTAGACAATCTCACCCTCTGCAAGGAAAGGAGAACAATAATCGTGAATTATTATATTATTCCTCCATAGTGACAGATAATTGTAATATAAAGTAGGAACTGTGGGGAGATAACTACAAGGGGGGGTGGAGTTATACATTTTTTGCCCGTCTCTTGGTTCGGAAGCATGGAGAAGTTATAACACTTACTATAGTGACATAAGTGCCATCCTGAGAATTGGCCTCTAGGTGGCAGAACAAGCCATGGTTGTACTATGCTACGATAAGAGCGTTGCTTGGGGAGTTGAATGGCTCTGAACTAAATAAGCGGCCGCATTGACCAATATGAAAAGAACCACTATGGCAGGATCAACAGGGATTATTATTATTATAATTAGTTCAGGTCCCACACCATCTGATCCCCTATATAACCCCCTATGGGCCAGATAAATTATTACATAGCTATAGGCCTGTTTATCAGCGATAAAACTTAATATTACATTATAATGAAATAAATTGTGTTTTGGGAAGGCTTTCTTTTCATAAAACTGAAATATTAGGGGGTTTTGAGATCAGTGAGGTAGGGAGTTGGTTTATCTGTGGGTGCAATGCAGTGACTGCCCTCTAGTGGTGGGTAGGATACAGTACATGTTTCATGGTAATACAATGATAATGAAGAGCCTTCACTTACCCAGAGATTGGAGGCTGCTGTTATATTGAGGTAAGATGAATATAAAGGCAGTCTTGGCGGTGACCTGTGAGGAACAAAGGGAAAGTGATTTTAGAAAAATCATTACAAAAATGTACAAAGCTTTAAAGTAATTGTCTAAATCAAGTCATTTTGAATGATGTGATTATTTTTACAGATCTGTAAGTAATTAAAAAAGAAGCTTTGTGTACAGAAGCTTCCTGTAAAGACCAGCCCTGCTCCTCTCAACTCTTGTACAGAATGACTGGTCTTGTATCCGCCCCCCTCCTGTAGTTACAACAGGCAGCCTGTAGTGGGAGCACCTGTGGGTCTTTCCTATTGCTTTGTGTGCATGATATGGTTAGCACAGTGATGTCATCATTACTTTTATATTGTATATCCAGCTTTAATTAGTGCACAATCAACATGCAAAAGAAGAAGAATATTTGATGGGGGCCAACATAATTGTAGAAGATTTCTGGACGATTTCCAGAAGCCTGTACTCAGCAAAAAGTGTCCCCAATATAACCTGATCCATATCGTACTGTGAGTGGATAGTCTACAATTAATAAATCATGAACAGACATATTACATTCTTCCCATCAATCTGGCACAAGCTGTAGACATGCAATGTGTACAATTCACAGAACACCCCTCGGGGAAGGTTAAATAACGTTGTATTGTATACTGCCACAGACGTACCCATACCAGAGACAAATTTCCAAGAGAACTATGTACGTAAGTGTCTGGAAGGGCACCAAATTCCTTTATATGTAGAAGGAACCCAATGGTCACCAAGGTCAGCCTACTCGAATGTGGAGGCCATTATAGGCCGACCCTGGCATAGGTGGTGGGCGCCGGGCAGGGGCATTGAGGCTCTCGTCCAGTACCAAGCACCATTGCCCACGGCTGCCTCCATTTTCGAAAAGGATGACCTAGGTGAGGAAGGTTCCGATGGGTTCCTTCAATGGTAGAGTTGGCACCACGGCTCCACAGAAGGTTCACTTTAGCAGTGGGACTTCAAGCCCTTTGGCATTCCATCGACCAATAGGAGATCTTTCCTATGCATCCCGTGCCAATCACAATAGCATTATGAAGCTGATGGGCACAGACTGTCCTCCACCCACTGACTCCCAAAGATCCAAGCACAAACCCATCAGGACAGAAGAATGAAGACTGCCATGGTGACCTCTTTGGGATAATTGGGGTTGTATGGTCATCTCTCTTCTACAAGTCAGAAAATATCATTCTTTGATCATTCTCTTAAGTTGGTTTGCTTGTATGAAGTCTGAGGATCAGAATGACAGCCGGGTATTTTTGAGAGTAATGGCAGCCAACACTTTTTTGATACAGGTTTACAGATTTGGTGATGGTACTCCCGTTCTCTTTGCTGGAGGCTCAGACATGAGGAAGCAAAGCCCTGCCTTCTACAAGGATGGCGCCGCCTATAGACAAGAATAGTAAGTCCGTAATGGGTGATCTTCTACCAGTAGACCACGGCAGTACTGGTGACTGGTCCTGGGTCCAGTCTCTCCATAAATTGTAAAAATGCCACCACTACTATGGAGCAAGAACATGGCCAGCCTGCCATCCTACCAGAGCCATGACACCATAAATTGCAAGATGCACCAGAATACCAATTTCACCACAGCTCCTGGTGGAGAACCTGGCACAATACTATTGGCTAGTTACCCCGTATAAGATAATAATGGGCCAATAAGGTCCAGGTTTTGGGAAGGGGTGGGGCCAGATACTGAACCAAAGAGCCCAATTTTTGCATTTCTGTTCTCCCTGCAATTTAGGGTACCACAGGAAATAAATACTTTACACCGACAGCTTGGCAGCATAAGTTACCAGCTAGACATTGGGAATTTTCACAATTTTAGTGGAGACAGAGCTTTCTCTGCAGAACCCCCCACTTCCTTTGCTAAGTCGGAGCTACAAATCAGTACAGAGCAAAGTTATAGGGCTGGCTCAACAGGAGGCATGTCAAACATCTGCAGAGAGACCACTGCTTCCACACTGACACTAAAGGTCCTTCTCTGCAACCTGCCATAATGAAATGCTATGTAAGATATTGCACCGCCTTCATTTTAATGCCCCATGGGTGTATTTGGTTCTAGTTGCATTAACTGTTCCTTCCAGCAGCCAAATATTTCCCGTGCTACTATAGCTGAATCTCGGCAGTTCTCCTCCAGCACCAAGTGTGACCTCACAGATACTTCTAATTTAGGATTTAATTATTGAGTAAACACTGGAAATCCCTCCCTTGCTCCCAGCTATTAATGAATTTAATGCTTAATTAAACTTTCCTAAAAATAATTTAACCCTTCCCTGGCTGAGCCGTCACCAACCAGGGAACCGGCCAATACAGGGAACCGGCACCACAGTGCTCCAATACAGCAATACAAGGAACCGGCACCACAGTGCTCCAATCACAGAAAAATCCAATAAAAATGAAAGCAATTTAGCCGTTTCATTTAACCCCATTTATGATTCATATGTGTCAATTCATCTTCCGGTGAGCCATCCTATCTATAAATACTCGTGACGCGCCCCATCCCCACCCATAGGTGCCTGGATAGACGGGTCAGGGATCACCGTCATGGGGAGGTGGAATGGCAAATATTTCCTAGAAGACATTGTGTCTGGAGTTCTCTCTGTTGTTAACAATGCAATGTATGTTCTTGATCCAGCGCTATCTAAATGGAGGTCCAACCTCCAACATCAAAGTGAACCTGTCATCACATAATAAGAATTGATACCAAGAATTGGAAGAGAAGTAGTACTGTGCAGAGTCCATATATACAGAATAGGAACAGATACTAAATTACACCGGGGTACAGGATAAGAGAAGTAGTACTGTGCACAGCCCATGGGTACAGGACAAGAGAAGTGGTACTGTGCAGAGCCCATATATACAGAATAAGAACAGATACTAAATTACACCGGGGTACAGGATAAGAGAAGTAGTACTGTGCAGAGCCCATTTATACAGAACAGATACTAAATTACACCGGGGTACAGGACAAGAGAAGTGGTACTGTGCAGAGCCCATTCGGTCCTTTCATTGTGTATCACATGCTGTAAAATGTTGGGTCATACAAATATACAAATATTTTTTACTGCTGAAATTCAAAAAAAACAAGCCAGAAGCCACAAATGTACGGCATTACTGGTCAGCACTTTTTAGTGCAAATCCTCCATAATAAAGTACATTGACTTCTGCACGCAGACAACCGATTGGCTCATCAGCCGGTGTCTTGGACCGGAGCCACTTCTACATCCACACGGTCTGTGCGGCTGAACCTGACTCAGTTCCTGTTTTGTATGAGAAGTGCCCGGGTCTTATCAGAGACTGTCCTCCTCCATGTCCGCAGAGACGCAATCCCAGGATGTGTGCAGCTTATATCTGTTACTGCTCATTCCTGCTCAGTATAATACAGGAACAATGGGAAGTAATGGAGACCAAGTAACTGGAAAAAAAAATCACTTTAAAGGCAAATTCCAACAATGCACCCTGACCGCCTTTTTGGCACCGACACTCAGTCAGTCAGATGACTCTGTGGCATGCCATGTCCTGTGGCTCCCTTCCTGACCCCACTTGTCACTGCTGTATTTTGGAGTGACTTAGGGGTCAGAGGCAGAAATCTGTTTAGTGGTTATGGAGAAGAGACAGTAATGGTTGGAAAAGGTGGGGTGTTGTAAGGGAGGGGGAAATGAAGATTTGTGGTAATTTTATTATGGATGCAGTGGGCATGAAATGGTTCCTTTCTATGTGCCGATTTCTATACTTGGAACCACGCTGTGTCCCCCCACATCACACCACTCGCCACACTGTACCCCCTACATCACCCCATACCGTGCCCCCCACATCACACCACTGTACCCCCTACATCACATCACACACTATGACCCCTGCATCACACCACACCGTGCCCTACTACATTACACCACACTATACCTCCTACATTACACCACACCGTGGCCCCCACATTACACCACACTGTACCCCCGACATCGCACCACACCGTGCCCCCCACATCACACCACTGTACCCCCTACATCACATCACACACTCACCACACTATGCCCCCTGCATCACACCACACCATGCCCTACTACATTACACCACACTATACCTCCTACATTACACCACACCGTGGCCCCCACATTACACCACTGTACCCCCTACATCACACACTCACCACACTATACCTCCTACATCACACCGTGCCCCCTACATTACACCACACTATACCTCCTACATTACACCACACCGTGCCCCCCACATCACGCCACTGTGCCCCCTACATCACATCACACACTCACCACACTATACCCCCTACATCACACCGTGCCCCCTACATTACACCACACCATGGCCCCCACATCACACCACACTATACCCCCTACATCACACCACACTAAACCTCCTACATTACACCACACTGTGCCCCTGACATCACACCACACCGTGCCCCCCACTTCACGCCACTGTACCCCCTACATCACATCACACACTCACCACACCATACCCCCTTCATCACACCGTGCCCCCTACATTACACCACACTATACCTCCTACATTACACCACACCGTGCCCCCCACATCACGCCACACTGTGCCCTCTACATAACGCCACACCGTGCCCCCTACGCCACACTACACCATGGCCCCATCACACCACTCGCCACACTGTACCCCCGACATCACACCACACACTCACCACACTGTACCCCTACATCAATTCACACTGTGCCCCCTTCATCACGCCACAGCGTGCCCCCCACATCACGCACATTCGCCACAGCGGGCCCCCGCATCACACATACATGTGCCACAATGCAACCCACATATCACACCCCATATAACTAATGTATATCTCTGAATCTAAAACTGTACGTATGTGTGAAAAATGAGAAATCTATAAAACAATGCTGCAATTTGTATTTCTCTGGACTGAAGCCAGGAGAAGGACATATAGGAGCATAAAGCTGAATATAAATCTAACGTTCTTTGAAGAAATCTGAAATAAGAATTGACATTTCCTCAGCACAAAGCTTCAGATTTCTCATAATGTTCTTTTTAGGAAAATAAAATAATAATGTGTTTCACGTCTGTGAATTCGGCTGCTCGGTGATGATTCATTGAGAAAGAACAGATTAGTGTTTTCCTAAAATGTCAGGGGATCGGATTTTTCCGAGGCTCATTTTTTCCTGTTTCCAGGCTACAGCTAAAGCTCTGCACCCATCTTCACAAAATAGTGATCACTTTTCTGAGACGGATTCAAACATAACACTTTACACCATAATACCACACAGTGCAGTAATTCTGTGTAGTAAGGTAAGCAACGCTCCAAAATCATCTTTTTAAAAAAAATATTAATTAAATCATATAAAGGGGAAATTTAAGGATTAACTTTCAAATAAACTTTTGCTGAAAAATTACCCTATAATGAATCTATAGATTCCCCCCGGCAGTACCTTTCTCTACCACTAGATGTCATTCCAGTTGCCAGTCTGTGGAATGGACAGTGAAGAGAGAAGCAACACTCTCATCATGCAAAGAATTTCAGGTAGAAATTAAAAAATGGGGTTTGTAGATTCCTCCTTTGTTTGCTCGGATATTCTCCCTTGGAGATAATCTCTCCAAGAACATTTAGCCTTAGTGCAATACGCTACATTCAGCAGCCCATTTATTTTAATGGGCAGCCCAATCAAAAGCTATATAATAAAAATGTGATCCATTTAGGGTTTACAAATATTTAAAGTTTATTCAATATTGGGTAGCAAGCTCCTATTCAAAAATGGACTCCCATAGGTAACCCACCAACAATAATCCATATATTATTGGGTGTTCACACATTTATTAGGTGGTTATACTTTCCTCCATGCGGTTCCTTGCACACTCTCATTGCAGAAGATAGAAGGAGAGCTCAATCAGTACTTGTATTACAATTTTATTTACCCTGCAGACAAGCAGCAGCTGCTCAAGGTATTGCAACAATTGAAGAAAATGGCAACAGCCAGGGGGTGTCCATGATCTCCCAGAAACAACATATGTAGAAGCCACAAAGCTAACTTCAGCAAGCACCAAAAAACAGCCTGGTGATACTGAAAAGTGCCAGGCGGTTCTCCCAGCTAAAAGAGGCCGGGGAGAATACTGCATTGCATTTTACTAAATGCACACGGACTGCTGTTTGCATAGGAATAAGCTGCGGTTGGCAAAGCAAATGCAGATCACCGCACACAAATTCAATGCATTTTTGGCATTGCACAACAGCAATACATGTACTGAGTGTTGTAATGGGTGTGTGAACAAGCCCTAAATATTAGGCTACGTCATATAATGCTCATTCAATAATTGCCTTAGGGCGGATATTGGACGGGAATCCGGCGTGTGCACAACGCTCATCATCCGTCCTGGCAGATCCACGAACCAAGAACGATCCTATTGAAGTGAAAAGGAGAGAGCACAGTGGGGTGCCGCTCCATCGTTCTCCCTAGAGCAGAATGGTGCGGCGTCTTTTGCCGTTGGAAATGATTGTAAAAGATACTTTCCAATGACAATTATATGTGTACACAGCCTTCTCCTGCCATATTCTGCACTTTGCATACAGACTTCCTTAGCACCTGGGCTTTGTCACTTGAAGTTTCGGTGGGCTGCATGTGTTGACAAAAGTTTTGTGCAGCAGCTGCTTTGTACTTTTTTCAGTCATCTGGGAGGAGAAGATTTCTGACATTCTCGGAGTATAAAAAAAAGTATAATGCTTTTTTTGTTGCAGCCGTTCCTCCTTCCCCTGCGATGTGAAAACGTGGCACCGAGGGGAAATAAATAAGAAGCCATTTATAGCCAGGTTTGGTCAGAGAGCGGCAGGTTTTCCCAGGTGTACAAGGCCGAGGTTGTCTAGAACAGAGAATTCACTCAGAGCCTGAACTGCAAACCCAGGAAAGAAAAAAAATTCTCCAAGGAATGGATTCCTGGCATACCTTGGCTCAGTGCTGAGGATCCAGCAAACTCGCCTGTAACTTCCTGCAGGGAATGAAAGAAGCCACATTCGCAGCTTTCTCCCTGCACATTTCAGGCCTTGTCCGTGCTTGTGCCCATTTAACCAGGACCAACATCGCAACCACACGCCAGCCAATCCACAGCGTGCCAACCTTTTCTGTTTATTGTGTTTTTATGCCTTAGATCCAAAAACATCTCCAAACAAAAACACAAATTAAGAAAAAATGCAGAATAAATAGGAGGTGAAAATGCATAATAGGCGGCAGCATGCACGTAAAGGGGACCTTTATTATTTATATAGCGCCATCATATTACACAGCGCTGTACAAAGTCCGTAGTTGTGTCACTAACTTTCCCTCAAAGGAGCTCACAATCTAATGTCCCTACCATAGTCATATGTCAATAATGTAGTCTACGGTCAATTTAGGGGGAAGCCAATTAACCTAACTGCATGTTTTTGGGATGTGGGAGGAAACCGGAGGAAACCCGCGCAGACACAGGAAGAGCCTGCAAACTCCATGCAGATAGTGTCCTGGCCGAGATTCAAACCTGGGACCTAGTGCTGCAAAGGCTGGAGTGCTAACCACTGAGCCACCGTGCTGCCCAACAGTATAAACATGCAGAAGGGTCACTTTTACAATTTTTAGGTTTTAGAGGATTTTTTTGTGTGCCACCCCCCCCTTGTGTTGTTACCACCATGGCAATAAAGAGGGAAGGGTAAACCTAAAGCCTCCTGGCATACCTGTGTTATATATCCCAGGAAGCTGCAGCGACCTTCCTCCTTCTGCCAACTTCGGTCGAGCATTGTCGGGGCATTCTGCACTGAGTCGGGGCATTCTGCAAATGTAAATGAACCAACACACACATGTGCAAAATGGCGTTTGGGTATTTATGTTTGAGAGGCCATGACAGAAGACACTTTACCCATCCTTGTGCAAATTAGGATTGGGCACCATTGCGTGTTAGCGTGCATTACATTGATGCAAGCCATTGAAAATGAATGAGATGCCAACACAACCCAACAAGACCTTGCTTTTGTATGGCAATCGACTGGCATGTGTTGTGGCACACTACAAACAAGGTGCATCGTCTTAGTGTGTTCGGGTGCCATTGTGCATGTGGCAAGCATTACCAACATGGTACTGCAAACGTCAACATTATTATTGCAGAATAAGACAGCTAATGGACTAATTGCAGACAATAAATCTTCGGGAGGCGATCACAGGAGAGCTACATAGGTAACCAATGTATGGTGCTGGCCTCATCTACATCACATGGCGGGCAGATTCTTCCCAGTGATCACGGTCCGGAAGACATCTGCCCATCATATGTGGAGTCCGGACCATGTGTGGGCCCGACTGATGGACTAAAGAGACTCATATACAGTTCCGGGCTCACTTTTATCAACTATGGTTACATTTGGATATTCCAGTTGGCAAAAAGTTCCAAAAAATAAATCAGAACTTAAGAGTAGTTATAAACATTTCTAATGATCACATAAAAAAAATTATTATCCCCTAGGGCTGCCTTAACAGGCTTAATACACAACCAAGTCAGTGTTCTCCCCGGCCCTTTCTAGTCGGGCGCACCACCCAGCACTTTTCAGCTACCAACCGGCTGTTTTTAGGTGGTTACTGATGAGTTGGGTCACAATACAGGAGCTGCCACCCACCTATAATTTCTTACCACCTGGCTTAAAAAAAATTCTGGCTTGAACGCTGCAAGTATTATAGGAGACATTGATTAGGGTGGCAGAGGGCAGTTTATGGGCATGCTGACATCCTGAGAAATGATCATTACCAGATCCTCATTTTCCAATTCTTTCATTGGGGCTGTTGGATGGATGACCCGGTAAGGATGAATGTTGAAGTTTTGATGCAAACATTTCCATGCCAGTCTTAAAATAGAAATGTGAGCGTGTCTTCTGATGTATGCAAATCCAGAGCTAGACTGGTAAATGACAAAGTGTGCCAACCCATACTGATGTACCAAGCCAAGAAATATTTTCGTCTGTCTAGCAATACCACAACGTGCCATGCAGTACTGGAGCCACAAGCAAACCCAGGGGGAAACAAGCTGCGTATCGGGGGTAGGAGGAGGGGTTTATACAAGAGAAGAAAGTTTGAGAGGGGGATCTTCTACAGAGATGTTTAGCATTTGGGGAGGTAAGTTACAGAAGACAGTTAGAGACGGGAGGGATATGAAAGACGAGACAGCCAAGGACAGGAGGGCCGGGGGAAACAGACGGGCAGGGGCGGGAGGGCCCTGCCGGGGGAAAGAGACGGGCAGGGGAGCTGCGCCGCAGAAGAGCCGTGCCGGGAAGAGAGACGGGCAGGGGCGGGAGGGCCCTGCCGGGGGAAAGAGACGGGCAGGGCCCTGCCGGGGCAAAGAGACGGGCAGGGGCGGGAGGGCCCTGCCGGGGGAAAGAGACGGGCAGGGCCCTGCTGGGGCAAAGAGACGGGCAGGGCCCTGCCGGGGCAAAGAGACGGGCAGGGGCGGGAGGGCCCTGCCGGGGGAAAGAGACGGGCAGGGCCCTGCTGGGGCAAAGAGACGGGCAGGGGCGGGGGAGCTGTGCCGCAGGAGAGCCGTGCCGGGAAGAGAGACAACCAGGGGCGGGAGGGCCGTGCCGGGGGAGAGAGGCAGGCAGGGACGGGAGGGCCAAGCCGGGGGAGAAAGACGGCCAGAGACGGGAAGGCCGCGCTGGGGGAGAGAGACGGACAAAGATGGGAGAGCCATGCCAGAGGAGAGAGATGGGCAAGGACGGGAGGGACGGGAGAGCCGTGCGGATGGGGAGACAGCCAGGGACAGGAGCACTATGGTGGAGCAGGGGTGTCAAACTCAAATACACAGTGGGACAAAATGAAAAATTTGGACAAATTTGTATTTACTGAAAAAACATCTACAATTAAGGACAATTAATGAATGTCAGCAGAGGAGGGACACTTGTGGGTCCTGATTGACGTGCCAGGACAGCATTCTGAGATATGTAGTATTAGCAGTGTATGCACTGTCTACC
>NC_092861.1:9566470-9567527 GCF_032062135.1 Pyxicephalus adspersus | reverse complement strand
CAGTGAGCCTGGATTTATACCACGAGCATTGTACGGAGATGCGATCCTGCATGCTGCATTTCTAAAAAAGCAAATCTGCATCTCAGCTAGCACCCCGACACCTAAAAAGTACCAAGAAGTGTCCTGGAAATTGCACCAAAGCAACCGCGCAACCTGGCTCAAATTAATGCTGGTGGCTGGGAACATATTGGGGTTCATTCTCACTGGCTGGCGGTTGTAAGGGGCAGAATGCCACCGCCCGAAGATCTACCTACCTAACACCGACCCTTGGTGGAGGCTGCATGGGAAGCAGACCTTTAAATTGCACTTGATGTGTGTTTTAGTGCATTGCAACCTATTGCATGCATCAAAATACAGCATGCATCGTTTTGCCCTGTGCACACCAATGCAACATCTTGAGGCACTATACAAAGCGTTGCTTTTCATCCCTATTTAATGTACAGCACTGTATACAATGTTGGCGCTATATAAATCCTGTTTATTAATAATAATTTGTTTTGCATTAGGATGCATTATTCTATCCATCGCAGGTCTTGCAGTGTGAATGCGCCCAGACTTAAAGAAAAACTAAAGTAACTTTTTTTACTGCAACCACTGAAACTTCAGGTTCACAATTAAGCACTCGTGCATTACAGCACAGTGATACCATCTGCATTCTGTATATTATATATGTGACTTCATACACAATCTGTTCATTATTAATGAGGGGTGAATGTAATCAGGAAATCCCATGCAGGAGATTTTTAATAAACTCTTTCACACAGTTGTGGTCTGCTGCATTGCATTAATGCATGTTATGCGATGCATTCATATTATAAAGGCAGCCTGGTAATTTGGGCTGCCAGACTGTATTAAAAATCAGATATATGTCATTTTTTGCAATGCATACAGTGGTGCATTATCATGCATTGCATTGAGATATTTCACTAAAATATGCCTTTAGGTGAAGAATGAATGACGCAGCATCATAGCAGTGAAGAATAATGACACAATAAAAGCGAGGTGTGGACAGCATATGACCTCAGGGGTGTGCAGACAGGAGAATCATAGAAAATCC
>NC_092861.1:9563370-9564452 GCF_032062135.1 Pyxicephalus adspersus | reverse complement strand
GATGGATACACGGACCACTTGCTTGTCTCTGATCTGCCCTGTCCTGGAGACTCTGCATGCCCACAATGTCGTACAGACTGGCACACCTCACCAGTATCTGCTGTGCCAGGGTCTAATCTGGGGTTACACAGGGACACATTATCTCACCCGATACAGCCAGCAGATGAAAAGCATGGGAGCCTCATAGCCCTCTTGGAGATAAAGAGAAGAACCCATACTTATCTCTGATCCATGCCATGCCGGGGACTCTGCATGCCTAGAATGTTTTACTGATTGGCAGACATCACCCGTGTCTGCTGTGCCAGGGTGTAACCTGGGGGTGCATAGGGACACAATATCCTGATAGTGCCCAGCTTTATAAAGACAGAGACCATGTACTTATCTCTGGTCTATGCCATGCGGGAGACTCTCCATATGATACTGATTGGCAAGCCTGGCCCCATACCTGCTGTGCCCGGGTATAATCTGGGGGTGCATTGGGACACAATATCCTGATAGAACCCTGGGTGCCCAGCTTTATAAAGGGAGAGGGCATGTACTTATCCATGCCATGCTGGAGACTCTGCATGCCTAGAATGTCATACAGATTGGCAGATCTCAGCCAAGTCTGCTGTGCCAGGGTGTAACCTGGGGGTGCATACAGACACAATGCCCTATCCAATAGAAGCCAGCAGAGGAAGAACCCCAGGTGCCCATTCTTAGAGCCTCATAGCCCACCTTGGCATGAAGACACGGACCACTTGCTTGCCATTAATCTATGCTGTCCTGGGTGCCCACAGTGCCATATTGCCTGGCAGACCTCACCGGTGTCTCCTGTGCCAGGGTCCAATCTGGGGTTGCAAACGGGCCAATATTATAATAGAAGCCTGAGATGAAGCACCCAAAGTGATCTACACTGCCCTGAATACTCGGCATGCTCCATATTAATGGGCCAGTGTCGCCTGTGCCAGGGTGCAATCTGGGGTTGCATAGGGGCCAATATTCTGTCTGATAGGACCCAACACACACAAACCCCCTCACCACCATCCGGCCATGTGAAAGTTTCCTCTGACACTAAAGGCGCCCATTGGTGGGGTGAATAT
>NC_092861.1:9549518-9561377 GCF_032062135.1 Pyxicephalus adspersus | reverse complement strand
CACTGACACCCATCATACTGCTAACACTGACTGCACTGACACCCATCAATCATACTTCAGTCTGTGTCCCTTGCTGGCACTGTATGTCAGAGTTGTGGCCCCATGCTGAGTCTGCTCTGTAATACAATTCTAGGCTGCAGAGTCCCCAGCATGGAGATCATGGATTGGTTCCCCTCTATCTCTGGAGGGCTATGAGGCTCCATGTGATGGGCACCTGGGGGCTTCTCTGCTGGCTGCTACCAGAAATTATATTGTGGCCCCAGATGAGCCCCGGGCACAGGCGACCCTGATGAATGGTAGATTGCAGTCTGATCCAATTGTTTTATCTAGATCAGTGTTTCCCATGCAGGATTCCTCCAGAGATTGCTGGGTGTTCCTAGGGAGCAATGAGCAGTTTGCACCTCTCAGGTCAGTAGTGGCCCCAATGATGTTTCTGGCTATCTGTAAGGGTGACATTCTTCCCACTGGCCAGCACACTAATATACTGTGAGCTGTGTATATAGAAATTAGAGGAGGGGTTCGCTGATGACCTGAAAGTTATTTACAGGGTTCCCCCATGTTAGGTGGAGGTAGAGATTCACCACATATTCCCGCATTCCTCTGTAGTAGCCCTGTGATTCCCCAGCTCCTTGGCCATCCTTCTTCTCTCCTTTCCTTTGCAGCGCTTTCCCGGATTCCTGGCATCACATCCTCTCCCTTTGCAGTATTCTGATCCTTGTGGTTCCCAAACTTTCTTGCTGCTCTCCCTCAGCAGCGCTCCAACCCTGCGGCTCCCTGGCCATACTTCTTACCCTGGTTCCCCGGCTCCCTGAGCAGACTTATTTTCCTTTCCGGGGCCCTGTGATTCCCCAACTCCCTCCCTGATCTTCGTGCCCTTTGCAATGTTCAGGCCCCTTGGTTCCCCAGTTACCTGGCTGCAGGTATTATTTGTAGCACACCTGTATTCCAGTCCTATACTTCCCAGGCTCTCTGCCCCATTGTCCTTCCCTTTTGTGATTTGCATGAGATGAACTCTGCGGACAAAGGTCCCTATTTAATGTACAGCGCTGCGTAATATGTTGGCGCTATATAAATCCTGTTTTATAATAATAATAAAAGGCCACATTTGCAGCATACAGTGCAGACGTGTTGGTGCCGTTCCTGCAGGATTCCAGGCCATACACAGCTGGCACAGGACAAACACAGCTGTACTGGCAGCAGAATCTCTGTGTTAAACAAACAGAACCTGAAATCCTGCATGCTAAACGTCCAGCACCCCACCCCAATCCGTGTACAGTTACATGATTAAAGGAGCACTCCAACTAAAGAAAAGAGATTTCTGCTTTTCTAGCAGACAGAAGAAAATCCTGGAGAGTTCTGAGAATAAAATAATGTCATAGGGCCAACATGCACCTCACCCATGGGGGTTACACCACTTTTGGAGCATAGGTTGCAGATCCTAGCGTTTCTATGCTAAATCACTTAATAGAATCCCCTCTTATATGTTCTTTTGTGTCCGGGCCCTGCCATCCTTAGGCAATGCCACCATTGCTTGCATGTAATTTCATTTGAAAAGAGCCAGGTCCTGAATCATTTGTCACTGCAAGGATGATCTTCATCAAAGTTTCCCAAGCAGGGTTCCTAGGGGTTCTTTTATTACTCTCAGGTCAGTTTATCTCACACCAATGATCTTTTTGGCTATTTATGAGGATGCCATTCTTCCTTCTAACCAGCAATGTAAGACGAATTCTTCCCTCTGACCACCACACTAATATACTGTGAGCTGTGGATATAGGAAATATAGAAGAGCTGAAAGTTATTCATGGGTTCCCGCTGTTGAGATCCCCTGCTTTATATTATTACCTGCATGGTATTGCACCTACTTGATGTTCGGTCCTGGACTCCTCTCCAGTTCCTGGATTGTACCATGTGATGACCAGACAACGAGGGCTTGTATGATCCATTGGTCACCGCTCCCGGTGCCACCAATGGACAGGTAGCTTAGATGAGTATAAATTGATGAAAGGAAGGTTGTGGTTAGGAGTTTTAAGTAAACTAAATGGCATTTATATTGAGTTTGGTTTACCACTAAAACTAATATTGGAACTTTGCCCTTCTACCTCATCATATTGGGTCATACAAGACTCATGGCTGGGACAGAAGTGGCACTCCAATGTCCTCTGAACCAGTAGCCCAGCCGTTGACGAATGCCATTATCCGGGGCACATCCGCCATATGTAAAGTGGACATAGGCTTTGCCAATTCAAGCCTGGTGATTGATTGGGCGCTCCATCATGGGAAGAAGATCAGAGTGTCACACAATGGTGGATTAAATGATTAGTTGGCTGTCAAGGTCTTTAGATGGCTTATAGGGATCCTAAGGCTGGCTACACAGGTCCAATGGTTCTGGTCCTATAATCAGCTCAGGGCCGATCAGACGAGAATCTGGCGTGTGTACAGCGCCTGTTGTCCATCGTCTGAGCAATCGTCCTGGCGGATCCACAGACAATGGACAATGAATGATTCTAATCGAAGCGAAGGGGGAGAGAGCACAGCAGGGTGCTGTTCCGTCGTTCTCCCCTCCCGTATGTACAACACTCGTTCATGCATGTGCAGTGCTTACTCATTAGAAAGGATCTTTCATGATCCTTTCATGAAAGACCCTTTCGACGACAAAATATTGCACGTGTGTATGTAGCTTAAGAAAAGTCCCTGAAATGAGTGGCAATGCTCCGGCACCCCGGCATTGTCCCCTTGTGCCATGTACTTCCAATATAGAAGTTGCCCAGCCATCCATTACAGGACGGGCACGGTCCCTTGTATCACCATCACACGGCCAGATCTCCACAAAGCACAGCTTACCGCAAACATAAAGTGCAAAAGTTTGCAGGAAATCAGCAGCAGTGAGATAGAAAAAGGGTGAAAATAATAGAAAATAAAAAAGAAAATGCTTTCTATACTTTAATATTCACTTAGGGTTGATGTTGGCTTTGTCTCAGTGAAAGTGATTGTGTCCGCGGCTGTAGAAGGAAAAGATCTTATAATTATATCAAACTGCATGACACAGAGATAACGCATTGATTCCTTCAATAAAGAATGTGCTGCTCATCATTTATCACTTGTCAGAAAGTTCACTTCCTGCATATTTTCCATGTTTCTATTATATCCAAGTTCAACAAAGAAATGTCATATTATAGAAAGTGAAAGTTGTGCAATCTTCCCCATTATGTATGCAGGTGGGATGGGTGGGGGGGGGAGCACTGAGCAGCAGAAGAGCACAAGTGATTGCCGTTTTACTTTTAGCAGCTCAGCTCCCCCTCCTAAGAGCGCTGACTCGGCAGCTCTGCACCCCCCAGGGGCTCCCTCTGCTCCCCACCCAACCAGCATTAAATCAGCAGCTCAACTCAAATAAGCACACCTCCACATTGTCTCTGATTTGGAGGGACGGTTCCTCTTCATACCTCCTCCCAACTGTCTCTGATTTGTAGGGACTGTTCCTATTCAAACCTCCCAACTGTCTCTGATTTGTAGGGACTGTTCCTCTTCATACCTCCCAACTGTCTGTAATTTGTAGGGACTGTTCCTCTTCATACCTCCCAACTGTCTGTAATTTGTAGGTTGGAGGGACTGTTCCTCTTCATACCTCTCAACTGTCTTTGATTTAGAGGGACTGTTCCTCTTCATACTCACAACTGTCTCTGATTTGGAGGGACTGTCCTTCTTCATACCTCTCAACTGTCTCTGATTTGGAGGGACTGTCCCTCTTCATAACTCCCAACTGTCTCTGATTTGGAGGGACTGTCCCTCTTCATACCTCTTTGTCTGCATACATTTAGTATGTGTCCCTCTTGGGAGGTATGAAGGAGAACAGTATGAAATTGCAGGAATTCAAAGATGTATAATTTGAAAATGGAAATTCCGATCAGGAAAGATCTAAAATCTTTCCATTTGAGCTGATTGGTTAAAAATCAATAAAAAACAAACATGTGCAACTGATCAATGCAGGTAATGCAAGGCTCTGAGGAAGACTAAGGACATCTATTGGCAGAAAAAGTTATTGCAGGGAAAATATCTGGATTTATTATGAATATTACAGCAAGATCTGGTTTTGTTATGTTATCATTTAATGGTTTTACAATTTCATTTTCAGTGGGAATTCTGTTTTAATCCTAAAACTTTCATGTAGTTTTTACCTATCACAAAGATCACAGTACTTCAGTTGACGATTCATTTATTTGTTTCACCAGGATTGTTCGGCTGCCATCATCTGCTTCCCAGATGGAGATTTTGGTTTACAGTAATGTAAATCGTGTGGACCATGTTGGCTTTCAAAGATCTGACGCAGCTCAGCCCCTGCTGCAGCCTCTTGCCTTGCTCTAGATACAGCATTGCATTCACACCATTGGGGGTAAGAAAGAGACTGAGGCAATGCTTCTCCTTGCTGCAGGGTAAGGACTTCATATCCTGGGCTGGAGGACAAACTGCTTGGGCAATAGAACTGATAAGGGTCCCTTTGAATATAAGTATAGTAGTAGCAATGTGATACCTACCTATGTGTATTACAAAGCTGCACACCTCCAGGTGTGAGGAAATAGTCCTTGGTGTGCACTGACCTTTACACATTGTTCCTGAACTCATGACCTGCTTCTATGTTGTATATTCACAAATGTCAGGCAGTTCTGGGCAGATCAGTTTAAAAATAGACACAATAGAGCTGGGAAGGCAGCCAAAGAAGGTGACATTGTCACATCTCCAAATGAATCGAGGGAACCGAGGTGTGGAAGATGGAGGGATGGTGGCCACATTGTCCCCAAAGGTCAGTCCTGTCCAGCTGGCATGGCAGCTCTATTCCAAGGCCACAAGTTGTAAGCTGCCCCTCCATTTGAGATTATACCAGTCTCTAATGTTCTAGGATTTCCATAAGAATGTGGAAAGGATTGGTAGGAATTTACACCCACCCAGCTAGATGTGAATCAAGAGAACCAAGGTACGGAAGGCCACATTGTCCCTAAAGGTCAATCCTGCCCCTCAATGCTGCTCCGTTGTGGTGTAGAAGCTGGCTCTAGTCTCGCTCTGGGATTTTATTCTATTAAGTGAATGCATACCATCTTATATTGCTGAAGAATATCCATCCTATAGTAAAAGGTTTATGGATACATAGACCATCACACCTATGTGAACCTTTTGGACAACCTATTCCAAAGGCACAAATCTTAATCTGACCCCTAATTTCAGGTTTTACCAGTATCTAATGTTCTAGGAAGGATTTCCATAACAATGTGGAATGTATTTGTAGGAATTTACACCCACCCAGCTAGAAGTGAATCACGAGATCCGAGGTGTGTGTGGTAGCTTGAGGGAGGTCCATTCTGCCCCAGTCAAAGCTGACAGAGCTGCTCTGTTGTGGTGTAAAAACTGGCTCAAGTCTCGCTCTAGGATTTTATTCTATGATGTGAATACACACTGTCCTATAATCCTGAAGATTGTCCATTCTATGGTAAAAGGTTTCTGGATACGTACACCATTACACCTATGTGCACTTGTTAGACCTCCTATTCCAAGGCCACATAGGTGGTTCCCCCGCAGTTGACAGCGTCTAGTTCTAGGAAGGCTTTCCATAAAATTGGAGAATTAGGAGGTGTCTGTGGGAATTAAACTAAACCCATGTTGGATGGGAAGCCCTGGGCCACCATTGTTCAGTAAGTTTAAGGTGAGAGATCGATGCAGACCACCTAAATTCCTCCACACCAGGCTCCCCAAACCATGTCATTATGGAGATGGCTTTGTCTACAGGAGGGTTAGGAAGGGATCTTCACCAAACTTACCACAAGGCTGGGCAATTTTCTAAAATGTCTACATAGGCTGTAGCATTAAAAGTACCACTTTTAGTGGGGTGTCCACACACTATTGGTCACACGGTGTATCTATACCATGCAGGAACTGTAGATAGTCCCTGTTCTTCTCCAATAGCTTATTTCCAAAACACTTGTTTGATGTTTCACTCGCCTCGCTCCTCCAATGACCTACTAATGACTTCCTCTCTCATAACCTCGTCACAGGCACAGCTCCAATACTTTTCTAGAGCTGCCCCAACTCTCTAGAAAGGTCTTCCTCATCCTTTTCAGCTTGCTCCTACTTTCTGCTCATTTAAAAGAGCCCTCAAAACTCATCTATTCAACTTAGCTACCATCTTCTTCTGTCTCCTTAAACCCTCAATACTTCCCACCATTCCATATCCTCCACCTCCTAGATTGTAAGCTCTTCTGGGCAGGGTCCTCTCTTCCTGTATCACTGTCTGTATTTGTTGATTGCTACCCCTATTTAATCTACAGCGCTGCATAATATGTTGGAGCAACTGTAAATTATTCCTGTTAAATAATAATTATTTCTCCAATGCAAAAACAATTTTTCTCAGAATTTCTGGCGTGGTGAAGCAATAGGACATTTTTAGCTCTATGGACCTGTTGATTAGATTCAACAGGTTTGATCTAATACCAAAAAGTAATGAGAACGCTCAGATTTCAAATGAAATATTACAACATTGCAGTGACCTTACCTACATACTTCTCTATGTTCTTCCAGGAGGCTTTGCCTGTTACGGCAATTTATTTGAACCATTTCCACAAAAATACGTTTTTTCTGCAGCAACCCCAATCTTTGCTTCTAGCTCTAATTAAGAATTGAGCATCTCTCCTGCACTGTCCAAAATCTGCCATCTCCGTCCTTCCCTATTTATCCTGAAAATTCCGGGAAGATTTATGATTTGTTTGTTTTCTTCTTTCAATATTGCATATTTCAGATCATAGACATACCAAACAAGAAAAAAAAAGCGAATTAAAATTCCTCCACATACTATGTATAATTGCTATAATATATCCAAATGTTTTATTGCACGCACATTCCAGGCTCTGTACAGATGTCTTTCATATTCCATGGTGACTGGATTACACAAAGTTCTTCATAGTTTATTGATACAAAGTCATAACAATCCCATAGTAGCTGCTAGCAAGTTTCCATGGCTTGGAAAGGTCCGGGCAGAATATACGAAGGAACCTTACGTGAGGCTTCACTGGCATCAATCGGGATTAAAGTGACCGATGAACACACATGGCCTTATGCTACGTACACACATCAGATGATTCTCTTCCAATTATCAGGGCTAATATCGGACCAGAATCTGGCGCATCTGACATCATTCATGGATCCACAAAGGTTGAATGACCATAAGGAAAGTGAAGGGGAGAGAGCACAGTGGGGTGCCACTCCATCGTTCTCCCCTCTCCATAGAGCAGAATGGTGCTGTACGCACAGTGGTTGTTCAGTCTTTTGTCCTTGGAACGGATGGTGAAAGATCCTTTCCAACAATTACTGAATGTGCCAGATAATATTGATCTACAAGATGCCCTGGGGGGTATTTTATTATAAAGGTTGCCAGGTTTTTGGAGAAACACTCCTCTGTGTGTTCTCCTATATACAGCAAAGCTAAAGCTGCAATCTACATGACTGTATAATAGAAAGAAATGGCCTGGAAGGGTCCGCAGAGAGCTGAGCTGGCAAATCCCTACTGGGAGGGGGGAGCTGAGAGAAGAACTCCAATATCCCCACCAGCATTCTTGCAGAATGTTTAAAAGGAATAAAAAAATGACAAAGCTCATATATTAGAGATGTATTTGGTTTTATTTTGTACCGACGTTCATTTTAAGAAATAGTCGTCATTGTTAATAAATATTTTATAATACAGTGTAGTAGGCAATACAAAGGCTGGATACAAATACAGAATAAAATATATTAAGTTATGCAATCTACAAATACATTTTTATTACACAGATTTATCTAGCTCCAGTATGATAAACACAGGAAGAGATCGGCAAGTGGCTGATACAAAGGTTTCAGTAGGAATCCTCTTCCAGTACTATAATCGATCTGCCGTGTCCCTGCTGGTGAAATGTAAAGGATATTCAGTCATATCTAAAGAGAAGGATAGGAAAATACAAACCGGTCCATTTCTTTCTCCTTGAAGTATCTATACAAAAATAAGTAAGACTAATATAATACTACTCATGTGCGGTGTCCAACCAATTTCATATTAGCAAGCCGCATCCACAACAAAATAACAAAAACGATTCTGATCGAAAAACATGGGACTTTACAGGCCAAGGAAGAACAAATCTAATCATGTTTCTTGTAAATATTGAAATTGTATAGCTTTTATCGACAAATATCGAACATATAAAACCAGCCATATTCCTGTTAGGGTCAACACCAGATTGGTTTTCCCCTTCAATATCGACACGTTTCATGGATAGATTCCGCTTCTTCAGGAATATCTGAGATTTGATGCACATGAAGTCTCCCCTATATTAGGTGTGATGGACAGAAGCAGCACCATATGGGGTGTTTTCAGTTTTTTATTCAGTTTTTGCAGAGGTCCTCTTTGTTCCTCTCAATTTAAATTTATTGATCATCATGAATCTTAAAAAGGTTCCTTCCAATTCACCTAGGTACTCATTCAATCCTCCTGCTTAAAACTTCTCTTTAATCTGCTCACAGGCTGCACATTTCCATCCACCTAGGAAAGCTCAGATATTTGTTATGTTCCTGAGGAAGCGGAATCTATCCTTGAAACGCGTCGATAATGAAGGGGTAAACCAATCTGGTGGTGACCTGAACAGGAATATGGCTGGTTTTGTACATTTTTAATCTAAGTTTTATATGTTAGATTGTAATTTTATTATTTACAAGAAACGATTTGATTTGATTTCCTTGGCCTGTAAAGTCCCATGTTGTTCGATCAGAATCTTTTCGATTGGTTTTGTTTTTAAGACTCTAAAGTCAGTCTTCAACCCAGAATTTTTTTTAAGCTGGGTGGGAAGAAATTGTAGGCGGGTGGAATGTCAGATAGCCAAAAAGATCATTAGTATCACTTATACGGACCTGAGAGGCACAAATTGCCAAGGAACCCCCAACAACCTCTGGTTGGGAAACACTGATATAGACAATAACACATGTAACAGACACTGGCAACTGTCCTCTCCAGTTACATTATGGAGCCTAACCAATTAAACAATCTGACCAAGGTCAGAATATTATAAGATACAACAACACATTATTATATAGCCATCAATAAAATCTTTGTACTCACTGTAAAATCTTTTTTTCTTGTAAGTTCATTAAGCTTTTCCCCTTCAGGTTATAGCACCCCCTACAGGAGGATTAGACACCCTCACCACAACCAGCATGCCTACTAAGAGAATGAATGAATATAAGAAAGGGATGAAACCTGAGCCCCCCTAAAGTGGAACTAAACCTAAACATTAAAGAAATTGTGAGCAGATGGGTTCTTTATTGCAGAAGGGACCGGCTATATCTCTTCTGCAATAAAACAAACCTACGTGACCGTTCACAATCTTCTGTAGAATATACACTGTACAATCTCTGTGCTGGCAGTGAATGAACTCCCCTACAGATGTGCACGAGTAACTTCGTTCTGAAATGGTCAATTAGGATATCCAAAGATCCCAAACCCAGAAAGGGACTAGAAGAAGATGTCAGCATTGGTGAAGGAACAAGGGACGGCGAGTTCTGTTCTGCTTTACCTCCATGGAAAAGATTTTATGGTCAGTGGTAAAATAGCATTCCAAATGAAGGATTGAAAACACTTCTAAGCTTAAATCTAAAGCCTGCAGCGCAAACGCTCCTTGAAGGACCTTATCCTGACTTCTGAAAGCTCTCCAAGACTGGAGAGGATAGGCTAACATGGAAGAGCCTGGGTGATCCAGCAAACCTGGAATGGATTTTCACGTTTTCTGGATTACTCAGGTTCTCCCATGTTAGTCTATCCTCTCCAGTCTTGGAGAGCTTCCAGAAATCAGGACCATGGTCTTAGATGAGGTAAAAGGCAGAAACAAAGCTTTTGAGAGCACAAGGAAGCCCTCAGTCTTAACACTGTCTTGTCCTCGGGTAAAGTTTTTCTTGTAAGGATGAAACCTTACAGAAGCAAAGACTACAGAGAATACTACTTTTCTTGTAATATTAGGTGCAAATAGTGATCTGTGAAGTGCAAGGAAAGCCATTGTAGATCACACAGGAACAGAGAGGAATGGATGGTGTGAGCTACATGGGAGCCTTCCTATACAAAGGTCTATTTAGTCGCCTTCCATTGCCACTGATTAACCTTGCAAAGAGTAAACTTCCTTGGTTTTAATATCAAAAGGAATCACAAATTTGGGGATAGCCCTGCCTAAACAGCCAGGCTCTAAAATGCAGCTAACATTTAGTAGCTTGGTAAATAAATATTTAATAAAGAGGATCTTATCCAATACAGCTTTGTCAGGAATTGTATAAAGATTTGTCTGGCCCAGTCCAGAGCACTAGAACATTTTCCATTTCAATCTTGTGAAACGGACCAGGACCAAAAACGTTTGAGTGAGAATAGAAGATAGATTAGTGTGTGTGTGAACCCCTATGGAGCCACCAGAAACTCAACTGCTTCTGCTGAAGGAACTTTATTCCTGGAGGTTCTCCATCTACATACAGAAAAGCAAATGCGGGGCAAATGTGCATGACATTCCACCCGGCACATGACAGCAAAAGTGTAGTGTCTCCATATTCATCAAATAATAGCACATGCGTGCAGTAGGATGGGTTATCCTGGGGGTGGAACAGACAAGGTTCTTGTTGACCAGTATAACCTAAAAATAAAAGGCCCTCAAAAAGAAATTTTCAGCGAGAAAGGATTTGTCAAGCTTTCTCTGATGTATGAACCTGTTATATTGATTCTCCATCTATGCATTGGTAATGGTTTAAACCAGTGGTTGCCAACCTTTTTGATCCACTAAACTTACCGGCTCCTGACCGTGCATGCGTGGGGAACCGGTTGTCAATCAAAGGAGAGGAACCTCCCCCATAGTGATGTCATAACGCCATAACCCCGCCCACTCTGCCATCACATCATCATCCGAGCCTGTGATGGGAGAGTGGGTGTGTTGTGTCGTGTAACACAACCCTCCCACTTCCAAGCCAGGGATTTGCACAGGGGACGTGGTCTGCGGCTCTGGCCGGTGCGTCCCCCTGGCGGGGTCTTCTCCTGATCCCGCTCAGGGGTGCACTGACCAGAGCAGCGGACCCGAAAGTCTTTTTGCAGACCACCAGTGGTTCGCGACTGCTGATTTAAACCACGAGAATGGTGAACATTACAAGGAAAAAGAAGGTGCCGGGAAAACGAAAATTTTACTTTTGTCACCCCTTGGACATAAAATTCTAAGAAAAATGGAATATCCCTCACTTCACTGGGATGTTATTTTTATTAAATTTTGAGTATCTGAGATAGAAAGTAAAATCAAATCAAGCCAACATGACACAGAGAAAAAATAAAGTGACAAGAGTCAAGGAAAACCTCAAAACATGGAGGAAACCACTGCTGACCTCAGATCAGGAAAATTCTAATCCCCAAACTTGCTTTAAGTCAGTAAAAATATTGAAGCTGCTGGTTCAGCATGGGAGGCAGAGAAATGTATTGATGTCAGTAATAGTTTAGGTCCTAGATGCAGATAAGTTACATTTGCAGGTCTACAATGAAAAAACAAGGCTGGAAGCACAGAATGTCTCTTTCTTCATAAAGGAGGTAATTTTCTCCTGATTCAGACCTGTGCAGGTAAAGAGGGAGAAGAGAACTAATCTATGGTCCAGAAAGTGAGGAATAGATCTAAGATAACATTTGCTCATCTTATAGTTATTAGCAGTCATTACATTCATTATAATGTATTACAGGTAGTCTACATCTATATTTCATAAAATCATCCCAATGATAGGATTTCGTTTGTACCCCACGTGAAGGTAAGTTATCTTCTGTAGCACACAATTTATACAGAATTAATTTCG
>NC_092861.1:9545085-9549340 GCF_032062135.1 Pyxicephalus adspersus | reverse complement strand
ATATCATAAAAAATCTTTATAAGTGATCTAAGCCCCACTACAGAATAAACGCATTCCACAAACATCAGTTCAACATTGAACTGTATGGCTTCAAGAATAACTAGAGTTCCCCCGGCCTCTTTTAGCTGGGTGCACCACCCGGGATTTTACAGTGCCCACCCGGCTGTTTGTGTCAGTTACTGAAAAGTTGGGTCATAATACAGGAGCTGCCACCTGCCGACTTCTTCTTCCCACCTAGCGCCAGCAAATTTCTGGGGAAAATACTGAACTAAATTAGTAACTGCAAGTCCAATATTGTTAATGCTAAGTACACAGATGAAATATAAAAGGACCCAGATTTGTATTTCTGTCCATCCAGATCTGAGATATACACAGTCACATTATCACAGCCTCTGCTTACAGTTGCAGAATACTTTAGTGTCACCTCCTCAGCTCCAGCCTGCTGAATGGACAGTCACAAAGCAGCAGCAGACTGATGAGGCCGCCTTTCTGCTCTCTGCTACGTATAAACATCTTCATAGTTAGCAGAGTCGCACGCATAATACCTAATTAGCTCTCATGTCTTCCAATAACAATAATAATTACTGTTATTAAAAAAAAACACAAGACAATAGGCCAAGCAAAGTAATGACAATGGTGCAAATTACAGTTTTCAACCCCCCCCTCCCTCCAAACACACACCGAGCTCTGCTGTACAGGTAATTGCAAGTCAACTTCTGATACTTGCTTTAGTATCATATAAACAGTCCAAAATAATCAAATAATCCCTCATACTATGATCATAAGATGCCATTACATTGTTCTTGACAGTAAGTACATTAGTACTTACATTTTTGAATTGGATCATATGCATCTATAGCAAGTCAGGTCTGACTGCTTCATCTTCCCATGCATGAGAGAACGTGGGACGAAGCAATCCTGAGCAGCCAATAAGCCCGATTTATTAAAGCTGTCCAATACAGAAGATAGGCTATCATGGGAGAACCTGAGTGATCCAGTAAATCTGGTTCAGGATTGAAAACATTTGCCAACTAATAGTAAACGATTATAATAGCAAGGGGATCACCCAGCTCCACATATGATCTTCTCCAGCCTTGGAGAGCTTTATTAAGTCCAATGTGTCTGAGATCTCTGCATCCTCACCAATATTCTGGGAACGCCACAAGGTTCCTTGACTTGAAATGTTATGACCTTCATATATATATATATATATATATATATATATATATATCTGGTCAGACAGGAGCCTGGCAGCACCCCCAGACACGTACCATTAAGACTAGATACAAAATGAACACTGATTTCATAGAAATATAGAATAAATAATAGATCTGCATTACAAGAAACTTTAAATATCATTTCTGTTACTTGCACAATGGACCGAGTGCTGAAAATGTTATGTACCATCAACACTGAACTCCATTGCGACAATTCCTTCATACTATTCCACTTGACGGAACTATTATTATTCTCTCATAAAAGGGTCCGTTGCAAATATTCCAGGCGCTTAGGACACAATATGGAGTGTGTTTCAGCTATAGGCACAGAACCTTTTTAGGTTAGGAGACCTTCCGTGTGATTAGATTCTCTCAGCCAACTGGTCCAGCCTTCTCTTGGCCTTTGCCGGCTCTCGTGGTTGTGATTCCACATTGCTGATTTGCGGTTTGGGTGTGGAGGTGAAACAAGGCATCTCCTACTGGACGAGCTGTCCTCGTACAGATAAAGGAAGAACTCCAGAAGTTAGTAAGTGATAGCCACGAGGTTCCCGGCTTTGTGGTATTGCAGAGTCATCATGGGATACATCAGATTCCTCCCACAAACTTCCTGTGTCTTCTCCAATGCTCCTGCGGAAGTTGCTGTTGGTGGCTAAACTGAGGATAGGACTGACACAAATAACGGGAATATTCTCAGTCTCCACTTCTGGTAACTCTTTTAGCGGGCTGTCAGTCTGAGGTTTCGAGTCGGTTTCTGGAATATCAATATGTGAATCCTTTCCATCGGCGTGTGCGCTGAAATAAAGCGTTGGGCTTCCAACAGGTCCATTAGTTGGAGATCCGCCATCCATCCCGGAGGATTTCACAGAGTATCCCAATGCTTCACCCTCATTTATTTGCTTCTGGATATTCCTTGGGTCTATACATTCGCCTGTTTTGGAGTTTCCAAGTGTAACATAGGTAGAGTATTCATGCAGAACGTACTTATGGTCAGCATTTGTTTGTCCTGCATCCACAATCCATGGGGTAGAATTAATTTTAGGGCTCTCTAAATGTTTTTCCTCCTGAACTATTGGCTGCTGGATATTCTGTGCACATCCGAGTGTAAAGAGGTCGCCAAAACCACCCTCACCAAAAGCAGCATTGATTTTTGACATGTTACCCGTCTTCATGGCGAGTTTCAGTAGAAGCAAGTGATGTCTTTTATCAGCAACCTTCATCCAGGGCAGGTTTTCATCGCCAGCACCCCCCTCCTGGTTCTCAGTCATTGAGCCGAGCCCCTCTCTCCCAAAATTATCATTGGCTTCTTTTTTTGGAGTGCAGCCCCACCATCTGGAGGACATAACAGTTGCATCTGGTTTGGTATGATGAATTCCACTTTTCTTACAACTCTGGTATATCTCTGTGGATTTCGGGTGCAGCAAAGTGTAGTAAATAATTAGGGCGGCACAGCCTGAAAAACAGTACAAATAAAAATATTATAACTGGCCTTCTGCACTTCCAAAACATTGCCAACCCTTCCTGAGGACTATGAAAGCTGACGACACAGTTCTCATTCTGCTAAAAGGTTTCTTGTCTATGTCACACAGATGCCCTTTATTTAGCACTTTGAAAATAAAGATGTAAATCTGACATTCCCTGAAATGTTTTACTGCCACTGAAACACATAGACCAGGACGATTCTCCACTGGGGAATAATTCATGAATGTCAGATCAACTGCTATATAAAAACCGCTATAGTCCTTTTTATGTTTAAGTTAAATTTGTATTTAAGTTAGAACAGTTACAATTTTTTCATTAAACAGGATATAGCGCCAACATATTTATGCAGCGTTGTACATCAAATAGGGGGTTCAAATGGCAGACAAACATAGCAGGAGGAGAGGACCCTGACCTGAGGAGCTTACAATCTATGAGGTAGGGGAAACAGCAGACAATAGGAGGGGGGATGTGGAATGATGAGTAAGTAGTGAGGGTATGAGGGAAAGAGGTTTGTCTTAACATATTATTTATTTTTTACCTTTCTGGAAACTCTTAAACAGCAGTACAATGATAAACAATCTTGGTAGAAGATGATGGGACTGGTATTAGAGGTCTGATTCTGCTGCTGGATTCTGTTTAAAAAAAAAAAAACAAACTTACCTTAAATCCTAAAGATCCCTTGATGCCGCTGGTCCTTCTTGTGATCCGGTCCCACGTTGTCCCGCGATTCCTCGTTTGCTTCATCTGTGCTGGGAGCCGCTATCTTCTGCCCTCTTTTCTGGTCTTATTGCTCCGTGCACAAGTGCGAGATCTGGTGACGTAGCCATTGTGAAGAGGGGAAAAAAAAAAAAAGAGACGATCTCATTGTGCATTCGTGAGATCGGCATTCCCTTGCCCCTTCTGTACATGTCCAATATCAGGGCATGCGCAGAAGGAGCACCCAGAGCCTCCCGGGATGCGTGACGTATGTATCCCGAGAGGCTCTGTGCTGCCATTAAGTCTTGATCGCCGCAGCAATCAAGACTTAAAGGGGCATCCTTTTTATTTGCACTAAAAGAACAAAACATTTTTACTGTATAGAGAAGGGTTCTCTCCCCTTCTATGTAAAGTAAAAATGTTGAGTTTTGGTCCCCTTTACAGAAAGAATCTAGGGAGGTTTGGACAGGGCTTTTCCCATCATAAACAGCCCAGCAGCATCTCAGACCTTCAATATCTGTTCCTCTAACCTCTGTCTCAAGGACTATGATGTATAGTCGGACACCAATTACTCAGTATCGCTTTTCTAGAAGCAGCAGATTTTCTGACGAACACAGGTGATCCCCCGTTGTTGTATGTAACTTGGGCTGGCTGTACTGCCATAGAAACACATAGACCGGAGAGATTCTCCACCATGGAATAATTCAGGGAATGGAAGATTCACTGCTATGTAAATAGACCCCTATGAATCACTGATCAATAACAAATGTGGATAGGGGACATTGACTTTCCTGATATGTATACTTGGGCCATGTCAGTAAATCAAAATAAAGTAAAAAAAAAAAAAAAAAAAAAAAAAAAAA
>NC_092861.1:9536356-9545015 GCF_032062135.1 Pyxicephalus adspersus | reverse complement strand
AAGAGGTGTTCCGTAGTCCTAACACTTTGGACAACAGTGTTCCTCCGGTACGGATTACTGCACAGCGAGACAGAATTGTCACCCCAGCTCTATCCTGCAGGAGTCAAACTGGGGTATAATCTGGCGGTAGAACTTACCCTGGTGGAGAAAATCATGGCTCCCTCACCATCCCATCACTGTGTTTCGGCTTGCTGATTGAAGTCCAAACACCCCGGTTTGCTCCCCCTATACCCTAAATCCCCACTTTGTTCTAGCATTGGTGGGAATTTGTATGTATACATTGTATAGAGGAGAGGAATAGACATAACAGTATCTCAGAAACATAAACATGCAAATATCAATACCCAACTACATTACCAGTATTGTACTTTTTCACTTAAGCAATTTCACATAAAAAGCGTGGGAAATTCTAGTAAATGAAGAGCATAACTGAGGTTTTCTTTAACAAAGAGCCCTATTGAAGCGGTGCTGCAAGATCGTTACACCACTAACAAGGGAAAATTATTTATTACCCTGACGAATCTCCATTCACTCACCAATCAGAAATCCCGACATGACGGCCACGGACAGCTTTACATTGCTCCACACTGCCCCCTGCAGGAAATCTGTGGCCAACAGCAACAGAATGCAGTTCTCCAGCAACATAATCTAAAGAAAGAGAAAAATTAGGTATTATAGGTGAAAAAAAAAATCAGTAATGCAAACTATAGCACATTAAAGGCAAACAAAGCTTTCCTGACTAATTACACAAACTCTGCAACTTCATTTCAAGAGCACTTCTACCTGCAAGAGATTACCAAGAGCTCATTCAGATCTGTGCTGCGTTTTCAATAGCCCGGAAGAGCTCTAAATTACAAATGGAATGACTGTGTTTTGGGGAGGACAGCTCGGGAAAAAATACCAATAATGTCCCCTTAAGAACACTTTGCATTGTGTTGGCAGCCCATTGGAAATGAATGAGCTGCCTTATAGTACTACACACTGACCCACCTATGGTTACGCCCTGCCACCAGTCTGAATGAAATAATACATTTTCCCCCCATCAGTCAGTGCCTGGATTAAGGGATAACTATAGGTAATCATAACCTCAGACAACAGGGAGGGGAAAAGCTATAGCACTGGGGAACACATTTTTGGTTGAGTTAGATCTTACACTTGTTTTTTACTTTTTTTTGGGTGATGAATTCAGAAATGACCCCAGTTTTTTGCTATCACATCCAGTTTTTACGATACAGGGTACTCTTCATTTTTGTAAAAAACATACAAATTTTACATACAATGAAAAAATAATGAAATACCTTAAATGTACTGTTTATTTAAATTTCTTTTGTTCATACAAAGGATTTATTGTTACTTTCTTTTACAGTAAAACAATTTGAAAATAATTGGGTAAGTGGTAAAGGTAAAAATTTACGTTTATAGTTTTTCCTGGAGTGTTCAGTGTTAGGACAAGCCCTCCGGATGCTCCAAAAATAGTCCGCCATCATATGTACATCCCATCTACCCTGATACCGTCCTTCGGTGACCTTCAAATCTTGGTGGAATCTTTCATCTTGCTCATCACTGACCGCACCAAGGATTTTCGGGTAGTTAGAAAGATGGCTATGCAGAAAATGCACCTTAATGCTCATATTGCAGCCAAGCATTTTGTATCTCTCCAAGAGTTTCTGGACAATTTCTGTGTAATTATTTGCTCTGTTTTTGTCCATGTTGGATTAATTTCTCTTTACTATCGTTCTAAACATCTTTTTTATAATGGCAGATTTATTCTGCAGGGCTTTTCAATTATGCCCTAACGGTAATCACATGACATGAAACACTAATGCTATGTTAACAATGACCATAAAGTTATAGTGGATTTTTCCCTTCCTTATGCTTCACCTGACAGCAGTTCTATAAAGAACGAATAGGGGGAGCAGAGGGCAGCACCAACACCAATCACTGCTGCCAGCTGTGCAGACGTTGGTTCTTTAGGAATCAGCACTGTGATGTGAGTGACCAAGCCGGCGGCCGGGAGCCATGTGGGATTGCTCAGACCATAAGAAGGTGTAACCCAAATCCTATTAGATCCTAAGCAATGCTATCTGGCCAGTAGCACTGTGATCACAGACCTTCGATTTACACATGGGAGCAAATTGCTGTATTATTCATTTACCAATCCTGTTACAGCAAGAATGTGAGCAGAAAGGAATCTCTTTGTTACCTACCTGCCAGCTCACATTTTTCTTTAATTTTAATTTTCTTTTAATTTTTCAAGTTAATGAATCAGGGTGGATGAAGATACAATTGAACACCAGGCATTCGCACCTTGTTTCATGGACACTCCAGTACAGGAGTGTTAAATTCAAATCATGAGGGGCCAAAATCTAAAACACAGGCTAAGTGGCGCACGGAACTTTTCATTAAGATACATAGTCCTAGTAGAAGTACAGATCCTTCCACACCCTGAGCCACCATATCACACACCATCCTCATGCATTCATCATATTCTGAAAATAAGAACATGCTTGTCTTCGTGAAGCATGTATATATATTCGCTTTCCCATCTTTCATTAAATTGTCGCCCTTCTGCATCAACTTTTCTCTTGATACACATTTTGGGAGTGATTGCTTTTTTGTTCTTAGCAGCTTTTTCTGAGGTCGGTGTACCTGACCTATCCTGACCTGTCTATTTGAGAGGAGCCAGTGACTGTGCTGAGGTGGAGGCCGGTGTCTCTGAGCCTGGAGACATTGCTAATGTATCATCTCACCGAGAGTCCATATCTGGAGCAGCAGCAGCAGCATACTACTGGCAGCATGATCGGGACTCTGGCAGTTGTGATTAGTGCTGGGTTTCAGCAGGAGTGTGGAGAAGCAACTGGGGTCCTTCTGCCTGCAGTGAGGTCAGGCACTTGTGTGGACCGCCTTGCTTCTACCTAGCTTTCTGGGACTGGGTCCTCCTGCCTGCAAATGTCAGGCGCTTGGATGCGGCACAGTCACCACTGCCCACATAAAACGGCCAGACAGGGGCTTGACACCTGTGCCTTAGTGTATGTTAACCCTTTTTATAAACAGTCTGACATTCAATGAAACATTCCCCAGTGAAGAATCAATTAATGCCACAGAAACACATGGACAAGAAAGATTCTCCATCATAATATGTTACAGTGAATGTCAGATTCATTGCTTTAAAAAAAAAAAAGACTCAAAAGTCCTCTAAAAAGTTAGAAACTCTCTTCGTATAAGTGTCTGCAGGCTAAATAAAGCTCAGGAATGCAATGCATGCCCTTACCACATAAAAGATGGCAACCCGATACCGCGAGGGCCCATCGCGGACATTAATAAAGCAGAAGACATAGACGGCTCCGAGGAGGATATTGAAGAGTCTCCAGTAACAAGGCCTGCTGATAACATCGGTTTGCTGAGCTACCAGCCAGAAAGACATCACCAGCCAGTGAGCACCTAAACAGAAACAAAGAGATAGAAACACTCAGTGCAACTTTCCAAACTCACCACCAAGGGACAGGATACTCAAATGTTGTGTCTATGTAAGAAAAAAGATATACTCCAAACATAAAAAGTAATACAATTTTATCAACGTACAGACAGCTTGATTCCTAAAGCAGAACATGCTACACAGACTTGCAGTTTCACCCATTTCTACATGAAAGTCATATTTTTTCTGGACTGCTAGAGGCCACCATGAATACCATGAGCATACCCATAGATATAAGGATACGCAGAAGGTGGAACCAGTGGGGGCAATTTTGCTAGAAAGGCTTTGCGCATGGTCACACAGCAAAATTTGCTGGATCCAGGAGGAAGGAATTTCTCCAAATGGCACTCAGGAGGCTGATTAGGGTAATTAGTATGACTATTCCAAAGATTCAGCTATCCTTAAGGTATAATTTCAGTTATCAGAGGAGGTGTCATCAATGGCAGTCTTCATGCATCTGGCATGTTTGTTTGTACTCCGTGATCTCCCAGGCTTCTTTTAGCTGGGTGCACCACCCAGCACTTTTCAGTATCCACCCAACTGTTTTTGTATGGTTACTGAAAAGTTGGGTCACAATACAGGGGATGCCACCTGTCTAGAGCTTCTTCCCGCCCAGCTTAAACAAATGTCTGAGTTGAACACTGCACGTCCTAAGAAAAGTGTACAGGGAACACTGAACAATGTATGTGATCGTTTCTCACCTGCGACAGCAAACACCCAGAAGTGGAAGACTCTGGCAAACACCACCAAGGCCATCACTCGGGTCCCGACCATGCCCATCCTCCACAGAAGCTGGCAGACAACAGATGCCCATGGTAGGCATAGATGTCCAGGTCTCAGAAGGCACAGGAAGTGACTAAAGGTGACCAGCGCCCAAGAGACAGACAAGAGGCATGCCAGGGAACAAATGGCTGGAAAGACACAAAAACCAAAGTCAGAATATTAGAATGAAAACATTCTACACGCAAACACGCAAACACACACACACACACACACACACACACACACACACCTCCAGAACATACAAATGTATTATAAATGTAATGTAATGTGTGTTATACTTCAATATATTTTAACTCAACACCTCAGTGACAAATATTCAGTGTGACATTTTAACCCCCTCAGGAACCATTCCTTTGCCTAAAAGATAACCCCATAATGTCCAGTACTCAGGCCATAAGCACGGCCTCCCCAGCCCATGAGCATGGTCTGCTTAGTGCTCAGTCCCTAGGCATATATTGCAACCTCTCGGTACCCTTCAGCCTCTCAGCACCCATTTTTCTGCCTATGTGCCATTAATCTGTAGTTAGTGAACGTAAATGTACCCATTACATTTGTAGGACCCCCTCCATGCCCAGTGTGTGGGATAATCCCTGATATTTATTCAGTGCAAAAGAGCAAAGGTCAGCCTTATCACCAATGCTGGTCCAGAGGAAAACTTAGATTTAAAGCCCCACTTCATTTTCCAAGTCCACGGACACACTCCTCCTGTTTTAGAATCCTCTTCCATACCTTTACAGTCCATGCGGCTGATGGCACTCCCTGCTACCTCCAATGTCCCAAAACAACATTCCCCCATTTAGGTGGGGGGTCATTTCCAGGACACTGATTGGATCCTATAATTCTCCTCTCTAAGCTTAGCTTCTATGCTGCTCCATAATGGGTTTTGTAAATGGGTTCCAAATGCATTAGGAGGCACATTTCTCTGTTACCCTACATGTGCATTCTTCTTCTGCCCATAGTGCCTGCCAGACTCCTTTCCAGCACATAATACCCCACCCCCCCCTTTATCATCCCCTCCACACTCTTCTCCTGCACATACTGCCCAGTCATATCCTCCGCAGTCATTGTCTGCAGACTAGTGCACATTTTTAGCATCGTTTGTCATATCCACAACTAGTGCAGTCTTGGGCATATTTTTGCTTGAGCAAATAATTAAGGAAAGGAAAATTGGACTTTATTCATTAGCACAATCTGTGGTCTATTCCCTTTTATGCACCTCAATCTACATCAGGTGTATTACAGGAACAAAAATACAGACTTAAATATAACTAACTGTGCAGGTCTGCTCAATAAAATATTTTTATCTGATCCTATATTAACTTTCTAAGCCTCCTGTTTTCTGTCACACACCTTACCCGCATAGATATCTGCATGCTCAAGAGTCATATAAATGTACGTCTGAAGTAATAACTGCGGTAAGGCCTGAAGAAGGGCTTCCATGAGCCGCAGAAGTGACAGGTCCCCTTGTTTTATCACCAGCTCCCTCTCCTGACACATCTCATAGCTTCTTCCGCACAGAGCCAGGCGCAGACAATCCATATGCCTGAAATACAAAATATGTATATTGTTATATCTGTACATTCAGTATTGGTAACTCAGTAATATTTAATGGTGTTACAGGTGCAGCTCGCTGTTGGAAAAGAAAACATCCTAATGCACCAAAATCCGGTGGCTCAGTGGTTAGCACTCTGACCTTTGTAGCGCTAGGTCCCAGGTTCCAATCTCAGCCAGAACACCATCTGCATGGAGTTTGCAGGTTTCCCCCAGGTACTCCGGTTTCCTCCCACAATTTAAAAACATGCAGTTAGGTTAATTGTCTTTACCCCAAAATCGACCATAGACTGTGATAATGATATTAAAGACATTAGATTGTGAGCTCCTTTGACATACAGCAAGTGATATGACTATGGATTTTGTACAGCGCTGTGTATTATGTCTGCCCTATATAAACACTGTAAATAATAATAATAATCTGACTTTGCAAAATTGAACTGAACCCTGACTGGAGGTAATTAATAACTTCTTACCGCTTCAAGATGCCCAACTGGAAGACGTGGATCAGACTCAGAGCTAGGCATCGTGGGCGTCCATCGGATCGAAGCCAGGCGAAGCTGAGAGCCTGGATGAGGCAGCCAGGTACAAGCAGGCCTAGCGTCCATCCTGCCCACAAGTACTTGGTAGTTAGGAAGTAATGTACCACCTCCGCACACTCTGTCAAAAAAACACAGCAATGACTTAGATTGTGCGCTTTTCAGGGCGGGGTTCTCTCCTGTTCCTGCGACACTGTCTGTCATTTGCAACGCCTATTTAATGTACAGCGCTGTGTAATATGTTGGCGCTATATAAATACTGCATAATAATAGGAACGTCATGAGACCTTTAGTAAAGTGCTTTTACAGATCCAATGTTTCTTCCCATAATAAAATCTGCACAAATATTAGTATATTATATTGACACTGCAGATTCCCCCGATTCCTGAACCTGCACTTTACCAAATGACAGGTTCACTTCAGTGAAGAGACTTTAAAGCAGGGGTGTCAAACTCTGGCCCGAGGGCCAAATTTGGCCCCCGTAAGGAATTCTAAATATGAATCGCAGCTTGCCCGCCACTGCATTGAAATAGCGCCGATACTACAATTCACAGCATCACTCGCGTCTTTAGACCAGTGGCCTCTCTGCTTATGCGCGGCCCTGCATTGGACTGTTCTATAGACGCAGGGAATTGTAGTAGCGGTGCTATTTCAGTGAAGAGGGAGTTCCAGCCGCTTATAACATTAAGCCCCACATTGGACTGTTTTATTGACACAGGGAATTGTTGTAGCGGTGCTATTTCTCTATTATAAGCTTGTTCCAGATTCAGCATGATTCCAACAAAACTGCCCACATTTATAATGTATAAAGGGCAGAACATCTCAGGGAGGTC
Organism: Pyxicephalus adspersus; assembly: GCF_032062135.1. Taxonomy (NCBI): domain Eukaryota; kingdom Metazoa; phylum Chordata; class Amphibia; order Anura; family Pyxicephalidae; genus Pyxicephalus; species Pyxicephalus adspersus. Next base: position 9,537,834 of record NC_092861.1, on the reverse strand, counting down.
AGAGAACGCTATCAGAATCACATGCCGGGTTGATCAGAGAGAAGTTTCTGCACTTACAAAGTACTGATTGTCATAGAAAATCTTATCAACAAAAGGGAAAGTGAAACTGGAGTATTACGAATTTAGGTACATTCACTGGGCACTTTATTGGGTACCCCTTGCTGGGGCTGGGTAGGACCCCCTTTTGCCTTTAATCCACCATTGATTCAGCAAGGTGCTCAGGGATTTTGCTCCGTATTGCCTCGATAGTATCACTCTGCAGATTTGTCAGTTGATCATCCACAGTGTTCTCCCTGGCCCCTTTTATAGTCTCCTGCTGCTGTAGTCCATCTGCTTCAAGGTTCGGCGTGTGGTGCATTCAGAGATATTCTTCTGCATTACTCAGGTGTACGGCTGAGCACACACGTGCAATAATTGCCATTGGAAAGCTTTCTTTCAAACGACAAAAGACTGAACGAGCTATGTACATCCAGCGCCGATCTGCTCTATAGAGAGGGGATAACGATGGAGCAGCACCCCGCTGTGCTCTCTCCCCTTCACTTCCATTAGGATCGTTCCTCAATCGGCCAGGACAGATCCATGAACTACGAGCGCTATACACACGCCAGATTCCTGTCCAATATCAACCCTGAGGGGATTATCGAACGAGAATCATCTGCTGTGTGTAAGTGCTTATTTGTGTTACTGTGGCCTCAAAGCAGTTTGGTCATTCTCCTCTGACATCAGCATTTTCACCCACAGAACTGACCCTTTCTTTTCAGATCATTCTCTGTAAATTAGAGAATGATAATTGTGTGTCAGAATCGCAGCAGCTTCTGAAATATACAGAGCAGTCGACCAGTCATCAACAACCAATCTACGTTCAAAGTTACCTAAAGCAGAACTAAACTGAAAACAAAAAAATTACCTTTATTCCCGCAGGTCCCATGATGGCGCTGGTCCTTCCCACGATCCAGTCCCACGTTGTCCTGGAATTCTTCTTCATCTGGGCACCGCCATCTTCACTCTTCTCTTCCGTCTTCTTGGCACATCCCTGATCTGGTACTGGGCATGTGTGAGATCGGGGGACATAGCCACTGTACAGGGGAAAAAAAAAAAGAGAGCCCATCTCACTGCGCATGCGTGAGATCAGCATGTCTTTCCCTTCATAGAAAAAAAAATGCTCCTTCTGCGCATGTCTGAGAACTCGGGCATGAGCAGAAGGAGCACCCAGAGCGTGCCGTGATGCGTGACGTAGACATCCTGGGAGGATCTGCGTTCCCATTCAGTCTTCGATCAAGACCGAAAGGGAAGTGCTGCATCCTTTTTTTGTTGATCTTAAAAAAAAAATATAAAAAAGAAATAAAAAATGAATAATGTTTTCCCTTTACATAGAATGGTTGTCTACACTTTTATGGAAAGTGAAAATGTTGGGTTTAGGTACGCTTTAAATAATCATTCTTCCCCATTCTGTTACTGACCTTCAGCATGTTTATTGA
>NC_092861.1:9533076-9536348 GCF_032062135.1 Pyxicephalus adspersus | reverse complement strand
CCCCCCCGGCATATTCGCTGCCCCCCCAGGCTTTAGGGACTTAATGTGTGAGCAGTGTATACTCCTTTAGTAAATACCTTTGATTTGTTAAGTAAATAAATAAAATATAAAAAAAGGGAATGTCCCTAATACAGAAGACAAGCATGGAGTACAGGAGAGACGCTGCTCATTTCCTCTGCATCCAGCACACATGTAATCCATTATAAAGGAATGGGGGGGTTAAGTCTGAATACACTTCCATCATCACTGCTCTGTACAAAGGGCAGATAATATCCTGGGGGGGGGGGGGATTTCACTGGAATCTTGCTGACTGACCTCATATGACCCCAGCAAGACAACAGAAACATCTGATGAGACGCCATCACTGCCCAGCGATCTCTGTAACCAACCAATGGGCACAGACAATGATGGGTCACTACAGGGACCAGACGGGACCTCAGGGGGGTACATGGGGTGCTAGGAAGTTTCAGCAAGACATTTCCAGCTATGTGGATCCCTTCTATGTCATATATTTCAGCTGCATTTACTTCTATTTCAAGGAGTGTTTTTCTTCATTTTCCACTGGGACAGTTTTAGACAAAATTGAGCAATCACCCGGGCTGCAGAAAATGTATTAGGATCTGGTGGCTGCATTAGTTTTCTTTTATCAGATGATGGACTGATAAGCTGCAATTAGACATTTAAATTCTGAAATTTATTTTAAGGGTTTCCCTGTTTTCCTTAGTCCCCGGGAGGGGGATCTGAGGGGCTGTACGAGCCAATTACCCAAATGTGTGAAGCTTACAGGGGGTTAGTCCTCATCATGTGACAGCTCAGAGCCAATCACTAGCACTGTTACATGTGGCCCCCATATAGGGAAGTACCGGGGATTTTCATGGCTGAGCAATGGGGGAAAAAGGGGAGGAAAGGGGCATTTGAAGGGCTGAGTAATGGGGCATTAGGGCCCATTCATACGTATGAGCTGCTTATATGTGTATCAGGTACTGTATGGCACAGCCCTAAAATCTGGCTGCCGCCTTTACTGTCCTCTATCTCCTCATTTCATTCAGCCAATCAGGTAGGCCGGATCACCTCCCGTCATTCCTGTCGGCCAATCACACAAGCTCCTATCTCCCATCATTTTGATGCCTAATCCACCTCCTCTCCCCTGTAATTTCTTTTAGCCAATCACACAAGCCAGATGCTCTCTCCTGTAATTTCATTCAGCCAATTATGTAAGTCGATTTACATGAATGGCTGAATAAAATGAAAGGAGAGGGCACAAATCCTTTCTATCACAGGTAGGATATCTTCTCACTTCCTGTGCAGTGTACAGGACAGGAAGTGAAAGGAAATTTCTCTACAGAGACATAAATAGATCTTATCACTGCCAACACATGAGCCAATGACAACCAACCTCACAAATTCCCAAGCCGAGCTTGCTGCCCTCTTTCAAGTCCTCCATGGGATATTATATAACATGGGCACACATGAAGAATATGTCTTTTCATGCCTGATACCAAAACATGCCTATAGGTGGCGCCACAGTGTGATGGGGTAAAAGTCACATGACACCTGTCACATGACCACAGCCACACATGAGAGTCGGGTTAGTGGAATACCAGAGAGGAAGTAGCAGAGGTCAGGAGTATAAAACATACAGCACAGCATTTACCTGTTCAGATTTATTTTCCAACTTTTAGTTGTAAAATGTAAAATAATAAACTTTTCAGACAGCTTGAAGTTTTTTTTCTCACCCAACAAGAACTTTTTCTTTGTAGTTGTCTGGGCTTTGTATAGTGACCCATAAAGTGCAGCCTCCTCGTTTAAATGTGATGTCACTGCGTCTGATTCATGACTGGAGAATATAGACATGAGAGAACCTGAGTTATCCAGCAAACCTGAAAAGGATCTGGTTTGGGATTGAACAAATTTGCCAACGATTTTAAGAAATCCATTTGAGGTTTGCTGGATCCCCCAGATTCTCCCATGATAGTCTATCTTGTCCAGTGACTCGGTTACACAGGTTTCACTTTTATCCACGTAGGAGTGTTTTTGGTGCGGAGCCATCCGTCCTCAGTTCTGAGTCATAATCCAAGAAGAACACTAAATGGTAGAATAAATACAATTATAGTAATTACACCCCAGACTGATCCAGAGGAAGGCTAAACATATATAATTCATGGTTCAGTTTACTCCGATAGGGGGAACAATATTCCTTCCTGATTTCCCAAAATTAGCGGGAACCCTTCAAATAATTTTCAGGTCTTCAGGGAACCCCAGCTATATATCCTATATCCACAGATCAACGTATATTAGTGCCGTGGTCAGTGGGAAGAATGTCACCCTTACAGATAGCCAAAAAGATCATTGGGGTCACCAAAACTGACCTGAGAGTCCATAAATTGCTCAAGGAACCCCTAGCAATCCCTGGAGGAACCATGGCTGAGATACTCTGTCCCAAGGCAATGGAATATTCCCTGGATGAACTTGCTTGGTTCTCTGCTCCTATCCCTGATCTGCCGCTATATGTACAGGTATGTCCGAGGGACACAATCTGGGGCACATGATAAGTCCAATATTCCTTGGGCGGTGCTCCGGTGATGACTTGCATAGAAACTTCAGTGCTCAGGAGAATGTAACGTACAACATAACATATAGGTTTCAGAGGTCATGGATATATAACAATAATGTATATTATAGCTTATAGCAGGATGTCCCAACCTTGTTATCATAAAGGAACCTGTGAAAAAACTTAAGGAACCCCGGCTATAATTACTATATTCACAGCTCACAGTATATTAGTGTGGTGGTCAGTAGGAATGAGCGAGAATGTTGGAGGTTTCCTCGAAATTCCAATGGTTTCGCAAAATTTCGCCGAACCGATTTCGTGGAACCATTGGAAGAGGAAATGAAAACAGGAGGATTCCCAGACCTGCATTCAGCCCTGGGAATCTCCCTGTTGGCGATCCCCGGGGCACTATTTATTATTATTATTAATAAACAGGATTTATATAGCGCCAACATTTTACGCACCGCTGTACATTAAATAAGGATTGCAAATGACAGACTAATACAGACAGTAACACAGGAGGAGAGAACCCTGCCCCGAAGAGTTTACAATCTAGAGGTTAATTAACGCTATCTGGCTGCATCATGCAGCCCTGGAAATTCTCCTGTTAAGCAAAGCTCGACCTCTCAGGCCGTTCTTGCTTACATTTTCGCTAAGCGAGAAACGAGAACGAACCTAAAATTCTCGCTCGTGGTCAGTGGGAAGAATTCCTATTACCTTG
>NC_092861.1:9528670-9530533 GCF_032062135.1 Pyxicephalus adspersus | reverse complement strand
TAATAATAAAAGTTTTTTATTCACTTTTTGTGAGCAGTTGCTGATTCTTCTCTGGTTTGGTGGTTCATCACTAATTGGTTTATATACACAAATATGGGACCTCTTAGATTGTAAGCTCTTCGGGGTCCTCTCCTCCTCCTGTGTCACTCTCTGTATCTGTCTGTCATTTGCAACCCCTATTCATTGTACAACGCTGCGTAATATGTTGACGCTATTTAAATGTTTATTAATAATAATATTAAAAATGGGGGCAGACTGCAGGACTCTTATCATTATTTTCAAAATTAGTTTTGTTTTCTACATTCATTTTCTAGCATTGTCAGGTTCTAAAACACTAGTCAATGCAGATTCGGCTTTCCTGGTTGCTGCGTAGACCTTGGCTCATGTTAGGATTGGGAAAAGGTGGAGCAGAGCCTCTGACACTACCAGAAGTGTTGATGGTGGGTAATAAATAAACATTCTATTTCTAAAGCTGGGTACATACCTGCAATATTCATGACTGGAAATAATCTTTCCTGCTGGTTTCCAGCTTCAAAGCGATGAGCGAATGAGCACTGTACACACAGCATCCATTCTGTTCTATGGAGAAGGGAGGATGCGAGAACGGCACCCCACTGTTCTCTCCTCCATGGGCATGTACAGTGGATGTTCCCCATCTGTTCATGAATCCTTCCCTATTGATGACGTCGGGTGTCCGCTGTACACATGTCAGATGACCACCACCATTGGACGTGTGTACATAGCCTAAAACAGCGGGTGAGAAAAATTGATAAAGCCAATCTAAACCATGTTTAATTGTAATCTCACCTAGGTCGATTCGGTGTAGTGACAGGGCCTCTTTAAAGAAAAAGTTCACCTAAATATAAAAAATCCAGCTACACAGCTGTTGTACAGATCTGCCATTCAGAGAAGTTTTTTTATTATTTTGTCCAAGTGCCAGTTCTGCAGATCTCCGGAGTTGTGCTTTACGGAGAGCTGAGATGATTAGTGATTGAAGAGATCTTTATGTGTAGCTTTAGTTGCTGGACATCGAGAAAATATAGAAGTAACACAAAAGGTAAGAAAAAAACATTGTGTCACATCCCCACATTAATACCAAAATATTGAAAAAACTTTTTGAGGGAATTGGGACTTTTAAGGCACGTAAGAGTTTGTACATTTCATTTCCACAATTATCTCCAAATGATTTATATTACTTTAAGCCATATTGTAATAAATTAAACCAACTTTAATACAAAATGTTACACTTTGTTATTTGGCTTTTTTACATTTTGTATTAAAGTTGGTTTCATTTATTACAATATGGCTTAATAAATCATTTAGTTGCTGGAAGCATAGTAAAGCACCAATGCTGGCACATACAAAGGACTTCTCAGAGTTTTAGTTATCTCCTGGATCGCCCCCGGAACCGTAAAACCCAGAATTAAACTACAAAAATAAAGTCTACAGGTTCTCATCTTTGCACATTTATCTCTTTAGGAGATTTTGTGAAACTGAAACAAAACTGGAATTAAACTATGAAAATAAGCTTTTAGGGTAATGGTCAGAATTTAGGTATTATTAGATGTGAGGTTGGTCTTCCTCATTGGGGCACATCAACGTCTTCAATAGGAAAGTCGGGGCCCCAGAGATAAGACCTTCAGCCTGAGACCTCCATGTCTGGTCAGACCACCCAGGTTTACCTACAAAACACTTTGCAGTCAATGCCTCCCCCAGGGAACTCCGAGGTCTGCCGAATCCAGTTCTGGGACCTGGGGCCCTACGGAGCCACACTTCCCAAATGTCCATGCTATTGTCTCAGTGCACCCTTACCCACATTCATCGTTACCCCAGAGAAATGATTTATAAAAGCTCTCCAAGACT
>NC_092861.1:9513546-9528283 GCF_032062135.1 Pyxicephalus adspersus | reverse complement strand
GGGGACATTAACAGTTTTTAAAACACAAAAGGACATCCAATGTAAAGGAGAACTCCTTCTGGCAATGCCCTAAACCCAAACACAAATAGAGATTTAAGAAGAGACAATTGCCGGCACTTCTACAGCCTGCGGGCCCCGGGCCCCCCTCATCCTCTGTGTCCCTCTGGTAATCAAAGCGGCAGTGTAAGGAGAGGCAGCAGGGTTACAGGCAACAATAAGACCCTTGAAAGGCGCAACAAATGTCACATTCCCCACCCTGGTCCCCCCATAACTGCAAATGGCCTTTTCATTATATGATTGAATAGAAAACTGTGTGAACTTTCCAGCACATTGAAACTGCTTTCAGCTTTGATTGATTATAAAGATGGCGATAGAAATAAGTGTAAAACACAAATTATACTTTGTAAATGTAATTCTGGTTCTGGTGACTGCAGAAATGTTTCACTTACTTAATAAATCCAGAAGAATTAGTCTGCATTGGGCAATGTGGCTAAACCCAATCCTAATGCAAAGGATCCTAAGGCTAATTCCTTGCATATTGGCATAGGTTGTATTTTAGCACAATGCATTCCAACTTGGTATAATATATCATATAATGGGGGCAGTGTAAAAAAGTAATGGAAATGGAAATGGAAGGGCTGCTGACTTGCCACTCGCCTATCATCTTAAAAAAAAGTTCTTTCAAGGTTAAAAAATTCCCCCCACAGCACCAGTGGTTTGGGCTTTGGGCTCTTGAAATCCCTTTAAAATTCCCATTCCCCCAGGACTTTGAGTGCCTAGGACACAGCAGAGATGTCACCTGCACTTCCCAGGACATAGGATGGGGATAAGTCATTATAATTGCAACACTTCATTTACTGAAGGCTAGCAGGAAAACAATCCTTATTTTTGTATGCCAGGTTCCCTTTAGGCTATGTACACACATCAGATGATTCTCGTATAATTATCGTTTCAGGGCTGATATCGGACAAGAATCTGACGTGTGCACAGCGGACATCCGATGTCTTTCATGTATCCGTCCTGGCAGATCCATGAACGACAAGCGACTGCAATGCAAGTGAAGAGGGGAGAGCACAGCCGGGTGGCGCTCTGTCCTTCTTCCCCTCTCCATAGAGCTGAACTGCATTGTATGTACAGCACTCCTTATTGCATCTTTCAGTCTCCTCTTTGGAAAGGATTGTGAAAGATTAGACAATACTCTCATGTGTGTATGCATTACACATGCAATAATTGTCATTGGAAAGGATCTTTCTCAACAAAAGACTGCACGATGCATGAAGTGCTGTACATACAGCGCCATTCTGCTCTATGGAGAGGAGAGGGGGGAGAACCACATAGCAACACCCCACTGTGATCTCCCCCACTTCACTTGTATTACAATTGTTCGTCGTCCATAGTCCGTGGACCCGCCAGGACGGTTGTTCGGACAATGGAAGACGAGTGGTGAACACATGCAGGATTCTCATCTGATATCAGCCATGAGCTGATTATCGGATGAGAACCATCTGACATGTGTACGTAGCCTAAGTCACTTCTGATTGGCCATTGAGCAAAGCCAATGGTGTAAATACAGAGAAGTTTTTATCCACACCTGGGGCCCTACCTGCACCACCCGTTGGTACCTGTGTATAGGGGCTCTGATGACCAAACAAGGAGCGCTGTGATCATCTGCAAGACTGAGCTAGAATTCCATCCATGGGTCTGGTCCCTTAAAGCGTCTTACTTCCAAGTACAGGGGGCCCCTAATCCACATCGTCCCATGCTAGCTGGTCCTCTGCTGTCCAATTACAAAGCCCCATGAATGCAGTCATAATACGACTTCACCACTTGTGGTCATCCCATAGAAGTGTTCACATCAGGATAAGAGTATGGAACCTGAACCCTGGGGACCCAAAGACCAGATCATCACAGGACCACTGTATTAGGTGACTATGAATTGAGTTTTTGGTGTCCTAAATGTTCCCAGGATTTCCATCAACAATAACTGAACAATTAGATCAGATCCCATTTAGGCTCCAAGCTTTGAGTTCTATTGGAAAAGCTTTGGGCTGGTGCTTTGGGTGCCTCGTCTTGGCACTGACCGGGACAAATGAGAACCTTCAGAAACACGTCCATACAGTTTTTGTTTCATTGTTATTTTTATGTTAACATGTGCTTTGTTTATAACTATATTTCCTCCATGTCTTCCAGAAATCCCAGCACCAGATGAGGAGGACCAAAACTACAACAAAGGTGGGTATTCCTTCTAGGATGTCAGCTGTCATTCTGATCCAGTACTTTTTAAGCAAAGAAATATTCAGATGAAAAAAATACCTTTCCTGATCTGCCAGTAGGGATCCAGAAGGTATTGGACCCCCACCCAACTAACAATTAGTATATATGAAAAGTTTCATATATCAATCTTTGTACAGTCACACAAATGGTATTCTCACCCTCCAATTCCAGCACCCAAAATACTAATTTGATAGGCGGAAGCGGCACCTTTGCTTTAACTAAACCCAACAATGGAACCATTTCTGACTTGATGCTGGAGCTGTCATCCTGATTTACTATTGAACATGTCGCCCCCTACTGGACAAATAATAGATCACTTTGTTCCTTGAAACTTTGTAGCTACCATCATCCCCTTTATGTGGTATGGAAATGTCCAGGGATGGAGTTATGTAGATCAGTCTTCTGTATCCATCCACCAACTTACAATGTTGCAGTCTCATTATGGTAGAAGAGAGAACAGATTGAGGACATGTTTCATCCTGCCTGCAGCAAACTGATGACATCAACTCTGCCTAGGCAAAATCACTGGACTGGAATTCCAGATGGAATTTTAACAATAAAAAACGGAGCAAAAAAAAAAAAAATACTGCTATATATATTGTAAGGTATTAGAATTAATGCAATCTGTTGCTGCATATTTATCATTTCTTTCCTGTCTTTTTATCTCATTTGTCTGCTGGAGCAAATTAACTAAGTCTAAGCACAGGAATGAGATGATTGTGCTGCAGTGTAAGAAGCATACTTATGGTAGGAGAGAGCAGAGTGACAGAAATATAAGTATGCTGTTTCTTCTTTCACTGTCCAGTCTCATAATGGGAAGGAGACTTGCAAAGGGTTACTATACTGCAGTTGAGTACACTCACATCTCCTTGCGTGCTAAACAAGTGCTGTAAAATCTTTTAAATCTCTGCACTGGATTTACAGAAATACAAATCCTCTGACAGGTAAAACTTATCTCTTTTTTGCATCTGTGTAATAATCCTCTTACCATGAATTCAGGTTTATAGGGTTTTAAGGACATATAAGGCATTTATTTGATACATTTATTTATTAATAAAAAAACAATTACATAGGCTGACAAATGTGTAAAAATGCGAAAAAGTGTAAAAAAAGTGGTATTTGAATAGGTATTTTAGTCCCTATTTAATGTACAGTGCTGCATAATATGTTGGCGCTATATAAATCCTGTTTATTAATAATATTAATAATAACAATAATAAAAAAAATTTTTAGTCATGTAATTGTATCTTAAAGTTACTGTATTAAAAAAAAAAAAAAAAAATATATATATATATATATATATATATATATATCTTTAAATACAGTAACTTTCAGATACAATTACATGACTAAAAAAATATTTTAAATACCACTATATATTGCAACCTCACACTGCAAGCATTTTCCCTCTTCCTATTTAGAAAAGAGAGTATAAGCTATACCAAGTGTCAGCAATATTAAGCAGTGTTCTAGGGTCACTTGTGGGGCATGGACCCCATTGGAAGTTCTTTTTACCAGCCCTTGATAAGTTTTTTCTTCTTTTCCCATTCCAACTATCTCACAATGGGGTGGCTACAAACGATTCTACTCTGAATGGAGCATGAATTGTAGCCATGTTAGGCCTAGGTGTTAGACATATGAAAATCTATGTTTAGTAAATATATGGCTTAAATAAATTAATAAAGACATAATACACATAATTATTTTTTAACTTTTGATTTTAGTGACACTTTAAGGTCCTGATAAATGTCTAAATTCATACGGTAGCTTGAGCAATGTTTTATTATTTGCCATTCCATCATCATGATCCCAATTTCCAGCTTGTAATAGATCTGTGAAGCGTTGTTATTGATGAAATAATAATAATAATGTTTGTCTGCGTTGTTCAGTTATCCTGCTGGATTCGTACCAGTGCGGTGCCATGGGTGGAACTTGTCAGTATGATATCTGCCCCGAGGGCTGGGAACGTATGGGAACCTGCAAAAACCGATTGTACAATTGCTGTAAGGATCTACGGGTTAGGTGACAGCAACCCGATCATCTCAGAGGCAATTATATATAATTCAGCTACGTACATCGAAGGATGACTGCAGAGATAAACTCTGGTCATATATGCTGCATCTGGTAACAAAATAATGAATAATAAAACAATAAAACGTATTATATATATAAAATAATAAATAAAACCTAAATCATGTCATATGTGTATTTGTATTTTATGTTGTATGTGTGCGGGTTGTCATGTCCCAGAATACTAATGGCTGATGCACATGGTTCTTACCTTATTTGTTACATTGCATTCATACTTTTCCTGTACTGGTTGCTTTTTTGTTGTGCCAGTCATGTGATTAAATGCCTAGGTACTCATTGTAAGACTTTAGGCACTTGGAAGGATGGATGTTCAATTTATATTAGGGAATGGCTTGCTCTTTCTGGGTGTCTGATATCAATTTTGTCTAGGAAATTGTTGGGAGCTATAGGCAACATAAATGATGCAGGGTGTCACTGGCATTATAGAATTAATTCCTATAGTCTATATTCCTGACCCCTGCACTCAGTATGGTATGTTATACATGATATACTCCTAGCCACTGCACTCTAAAAGCTGTGCTTTATATTCTTTATTACTGACCCCTGCATTCAGTATGCTATGTTATGCAATATCCTGACCCCTGCATTCAGTATGTTATGTTATGCAATATCCTGACCCCTGCATTCAGTATGTTATGGTATACATGATAAAATCCTTACCCCTGCACTCAGTATGCTATATTATACATGATATACTCCTATCCACTGCACTCTATAAGCTGTGCTTTATGTTCAATATTCCTGACCCCTGCACTCAGTATGCTATGGTATACATTATCCTGACCCCTGCATTCAGTATGTTATGTTATTTATGATATAATCCTGACCCCTGCATTCAGTATGCTATGTTATACATGATATACTCCTATACACTGTACTCAATAAGCTGTGCTTTAAATTCTATATTCCTGACCCCTGCGCTCAGTATGTTATGTCATATATTATTTATTCCTGACCACTGCACTCTATAGGCTCTGCTTTAACCTGGAAGAGAAGATGGTGGGGCCCAGAGCGCAACACTGTTAAAGGTATACTGCAGACAAAACAACAATCCATCGCTCAAAGGGCCTGAATTATTATAGCTCTCCAAGGCTGACTACTCTTTCATCAGTGAAGCATGGTGATCCAGCAAACCTGAAACTATTTTGAGTAATTGAGTAATTTGCTATTTGTTAGCAAAGGTTTTCAATCCTGGACCAGATCCATTCCAGGTTTGCTGGATCACCCAGGTTCACTAATAAAAGTGTATCCTCTTCAGCCTTGGAGAGCTTTATTAAATCAGGCCCAAAGTCTTTATTAGTGACTTATTTAGGAAAGTGGTACAGATCTGGCTCCTCTCCTTTAAAAGACAATGGAAATTCAAAAGCAAAGAGATAGAACAGGGTTATAGATCTTCATTTAGGTTTTAGGAGGCCTATCATAAGTTGAAGTGAAATGTAAGCGGAATTGAACTTAAAGCTGACTGATAATGACTGGAAAATGACCACCTGGACTCTTTGGGGAGAATCAGTCTCTTGGTTTGCCGCTCTGCTCAGTGGATCCCTTCTCACTATGCTGGGTCATGGTGGGAGGGACCATTGAATGCAGCTGGGGATACAGGCATCCACATACCCAGAACCGGTGGATTCTAATGATTCTAATAGGAGGTGTAGCTCCGCAGGAGAATAAAAATTCCATTCACTAGCTAAAGGATGGGTAAATATGACTATTGCAATGGCTATTGAACTCTGAAACACCTCATTTAGGACAGGGACAGAATTATACCCTGAACCACCGAGATCATTCTGGTAATAGTACAAATCTTTATATCTCGTAGATTGTAAGCTCTTGGAGTCCTCTCCTCCTCCTGTGTCACTGTCTGTATCTGTCTGTCATTTGCAACCCCTGTTTCATGTACAGCGCTGCGTAATATGTTGGCGCTATATAAATACTGTTCATTATTATTAATAATAGTAATATTTAACACATTTTAATATTTTCATACTTGATATCAGACCCCTCCATTGCTTCATTGGTTGTTTTATATTTTCTAAGCCCATTCATTGACATGTTTTTTTTCTGAAAGTTTCTCTCTTTTTGAATTTCAAAAAAACTGGTGGCTACATTAGTCTTCTTTTTTCTTTTTATGTTTTTTCTTTTTTAATATACTCTATCTGGTGATTAGAAGTAAGACCACAGAGCCACATGCTTTGTATATTCTCCATAACAAATTCTATAGCCCTCAGAGATTTTATTTGATAACAATCAGAGAGCACAGAAAGTAATCAATTCATAATTCCCTGCAAGATCTGGAATTTTCTTGAACCTATCAAACATATATAATGATAATAATCTGTGGTATATGGTATATCGGCATTAAGTAACCAATGTAGAAGACACTGGCCCTATTTTATTAAAGCACTCGAATGCTGGAGAGGTTCATCAGTGAACTTGGGTGATCCAGCAAACCTGGAATGCATGTGTTAAAAGTTATTTACTATTTGTTAGTTAATGCTTTCAATCCTGGACCAGATCTATTCCAGATTTGCTGGATCACCCAGGCTCACTGATGAAAATGTATCTTCTCCAGACTTTAATAAATCAGGCCCTTTAATAGAGGCTGCTGAGGAGAAGCAGCCGAGATGCTACCCGAGGTCAGTGTATTACTTCTTTAATTATATTGCTGCTCATTGCTCAAAGAACTCCTATGAACCTCTGGGGGGACTCACACTGCTGGTTTAATTCTTTTAGGGTCTCTTTAATTCCATAGGACTGCATATTATTATTATTATTAATAATAAACAGGATTTATATAGCGCCAACATATTACGCAGCCCTGTACATTAAATAGGGATTGCAAATGACAGACAGATACAGACAGTCATACAGGAGGAGAGGACCCTGCCCGAAGAGCTTACAATCTAGTAATGTATTTCTTAACACCTCAAACACCCCATTACAGCCTATACAAGAACCCTTGAGTATGTGAAACTTGGGGAACCCCAAAAACCGCAGGAGGAACCCTATCTGCTGGTTTGATTTTTTAAAGGCACCTATACTCAGAATTTTCACTTTACATACAAGGGTAGAGAATCCTTTAATGTTATGTAAAAATTCTGATTTTTTTTAGGTGCAACACCCTCTTTAAAAAAAACGGGTTCAGCACTGCCCCTTAATTCTTGGCCGCCTAGGTGGTTGAGAATAAATGGGAGCGCAAAGCCTCCCTTGTTCATTCCTTCATCAACTTTATTCCCACAGTGGTATACATGTGTCCTGAGGAAGCCAAACTACAATTCCTTGAGATCTGTGCGTAACTCTTCATTTACTTTCTGATTAATGGAATCGTCATGTGAGAAGAAAGCTAATAGTAAACTTACGTTGTGCTTTGCCTATATAAAACGAAGCAACAGGTTCACTTTCTACAGAAGAACCTACCTACCTTTTTTTTCCCTTTTATTAAACAGGATTTATATATGGCGCCAACATATTACGCAGCGCTGTATAATAAATAGAGGTTGTAAATGACAGATTGTGACACAGCACCCTGCCCCTAAGAGCTTACAATCTAGGAGGTGGGGGAAGTAGCACACAATAAGAATGGATCTTCCAGTATTCCCTGCAGTTTACCATGCTAAATGAGTGGCAGGGGAGTTTGAGGTTAAAACATAATTCTGTTTGCCCCCTGATCTCACCTAATGTGAGACCTCCCCATCCATAGATACTTACCTGGATGCAGTTCTCTTGTTATCACCGTCCTGGCTGTGCCTGCCCATTAAGTCTTCAAGGCACCTGGATTACACCTGATATCTGCTTCTTGAGGTGGTCAGGATGTGCAGGCTTTTAGTTATCTAGTCGGCTGCTATCAAATGTCTGAAAGCCTGCACATCTTGTTTTCCTTTCACCTCTTCTGGTCCTTACTTGAATTTATTTAATCTTTAAACGATATCTCCTTTTATAAGAAATCCCATTACCACCCATTTTACAAACAATCTCGCCATGTCCCCTGAAGAAGCCTGCTAACGAAACGCGTCGGGATTCTTAGTGTCGGGATGACTTAGGGATTCCTAATGTCTAGATTAGACTCACCCATTACCTGAGCACCAACTCTCTCCTTGACCCCCTCCGGTGCTCATATTTGGGTGTCATACAACTTATTACCTGTAGGTGTCAGCTCAGTCCTGCAGAGGTAATCTGAGGTCTTCTTCATAGCCGGGCACACTCCCCCTTCCTCCTCCTGCACCAAGGACCAATACATCAACCCATTGGGGTATATTTTTTACATTTGGTGCTTGCACTACCCACTGGGGCAGGGGCACTGTCTGCTTCCATATGTGGTCTGCCCCTTGGCGTGTGTCCAGGGTATGCACAGATATCAAATGAGAGCTGGGCATGGCTACACTGGTTGGTAGAGGGGCTGATATTGGGATGTAGCCATGATGATAGTGGGCAGGAGGTAGATAAGTGCTGGAGGAAATATCCCTATAAGACATGGCATCCTAAGACCCGGCCTAGATGGCTTAGTGAGAAATCCAGACCTGTGTGCACCAGGGTTTTAATGATGAGGGGAAGAAAAACTACAAGGAGTTCATGTGATAACAAGAAGCATGTTGATAGTAGTGAAAGCAGAGAGGGAGGAGCACATAACTGTGCTGCTTCTCCTTTCACAGTCCAGTTGCAGGCTGGAGGTTGGTCCCAGACAAACTGGGTTCAGAGGAAATGGGTTGCTGGCTATCAGGTTTTAGACATTTAATGGCAGAGAAAAAGTACTGCAAGTTGTAAAGGAACATGTGACCTCCCTGTGTAACTTTGCTAAGGCCTGAGCGGCCAATCACAAGGCCTGAACACTGTCAAATAAGCAGACCCCTAACATCACTACCCTTCTGACCCCTGCACTCAGACAGTCTGGGATTCTGGGGTAGCGAAGGAGTGAGGGAGGTTAATTAAAAAAACCCAGGAGTGGGGGTAGTACATCCGGACACTCTGATTGGTCTACCTACATTTTACATACATTTATGGCCTACATAGCTGCTCCACAGCTCCCCACAGTGCAGGAAAAAATGGATGTTTTAATACACATATAAGTGTAAAGTAGCTCAACATTATATTTTTTATTAATTGTACAATATACTCAATCACAAACAAGTACAATAATAAAAGAGGATAAAAAAAAGAATATTTGCAGATTCAGGTTTCACCACTAGATGGCGATATACACCCACAAGCCTGACCTCCATAGGAATGTATCTTTGTGCTCCCCCAGTCCTGGTCTGACATGCTTACATATCCTTTCCTACAAAGACATGCTGGGATTTGTAGTCTCTCTGCAATTAGCTTTTGGAAGGTCCTCATTAAACAAGCAGTATCATTTTTGCACAAACTATGGCAAAATAATTTTAGAAGCTGTCAACACAATGATTGTATGTTCTCATTTAGCTTTAGCAATAACCATGTTGAATCTACTAAGTCATGCAAGGTAAATCCAATCTGTGGCCTCCAATCAGATGGTAACATGTGTGGTCAACTTAAAAAGTTCTAATAGTTTACCTAAAAGAAAGAATCCCATACCTAGCTGACGTCTGATATTGGACTTCCATTGATGGGCCCTCCATGCAGCTCTGGCATTTGCAGACAGGAAACAGAGATCACCATTAATGGGCCTATGCATTTCACTCAGCAGAGTTTTCCTTTATTACATAATATATATATCATTGCAGCAATGGGGTGCTTTTGCAGCTCTGGCCCAATGAGACTTGGTAGCGGTATCGTAATACACCTTGATATCTGAAACAACCAATCCGTTATAAAGACTCAACATGCTACTGAAATCCTTTTACTAAAGCGATTCCGCCATCATAAATCAAAGGGAACTTCTGATGGGAGAAATGTATAGATGTATCCATATAATACTACAAGCACAAGTTCTGATTGCTGAGATATCAAAAGAAAGGTCAACAGTCACTTTAAGCCATGAAACTAAATCCCAATCTCAGCAAAATTCAAAAGTGTTGATGCATATGGAAGCCTTGTGCAATGGTGGCCATACACTTTGGGATTTGGGTGTGAGCAATCATCAACAAGTAATTACTCATCTATTAAAATATACAATAACACAACACACATGGTATTATTCACACTTTGTGATTGGGTGAAAACATTGATGGGAAATGCAGATCTATTAAAACTATTTTTCAGTATATTTGAGATCATGATCCACTATATACATATTTTGTAAGCAAATCATTTTTGTGGATCTGGAGATTGTGTCAGTATCAGCACTTCCCATTGCAGGCTGATAGCTCTAAGCCACCGGTGTGCAATTAATGGCAGTAGCCCATTAAAATGGCTGTAGGGCTAACAAGAAACCAAATGGCCAACTGATGGAGTTTGGATGGCAGGCTGACAGCACTATTTGTAATTGAGAGGTAGTAATGGGTACCCCACCATCCCTTGGGGCTGCCAAAGACGGACAAGAAGGCCAAATACGTTAACCTCCCTATCGGTTAATTTCTTTCCGGTTTTATATGTCTAAAAGCAGTACATTGTTTTCCATGAAAATGTATTTTACAGTATAATAAAATAGTATGAGTATAATAAAGTTTGAAAAACAAAATCATGTAAAAATAATAAATTGAATACATTAAAAAATCTATATATTAAAAAAAAAAGTTTTTTTTTCTAAAAATACATATTATACTCATACTAATATATATAGTGTAAAATAAATGTTTTTGAAAACAATGTACTGCTTTTACACATATAAATCCAATGTATTGCATATAATACAGTTATTTTGTATTGAATGCAATGCAAATGGATTTTTAATTTCCCGCCCCGCCTGAAACATACACACGCAGCGACGTCACCGGGAACTCCCCGGTGGCTCATCGGGTGCAGAATCCGGCCGTATGAAGACGGGGTTACCGCTTTTAGCAACTTTTTTCTACCCCAAGTCACACTCGGGGTTACCGCTAGGGAGGTTAAAGAACCTATGTGGGCACCATTCTTTTCTACTTTAAATGATCACATTGAGGCCACCATGAGCACTCCACAATACAAAAAGTGCATTCTATGACTTCTTTTATGTTTGCCTTGGCCTGGTGCTACACACCCCTGGCCGTACCCTTGCTCGAAGTATATTTTCCTAAGAAACGCTCTCCTGGGTTGGCTGGTTCAGGTTAATGGTAGAAGTAAAGCAGGAGCAGAGCAAAGTTAGCCAGAGGTCAGCCATGCTGCCAGCCACAAAGACTTCACTATGTCAGTCCAGAGGCAGCTGTCACTGATAAGTCCACAGAGGAGAAGGAGCGTCGGCTTGGAGAACGTTTGATGTCCACCCTGTGAGCTTCTGCAGGAGTTTGTGTCGGTGCCAAAATAACCAGGTCCTTCCTTTCGCCTCTCACTACTCCGCTTTCTTCCAGCAGGAAGCTGAGGTCATTAATGATGTCATCTGTTTTCAGTGCCGATGAGGACAAAGCTCGGAGCGCGGTGTGGACAGGCTGCCATGCCCATTCTGGCGCCATTGTCAGGGCACGTCTTCTAGGTGTAGGCCGCCCCAAGCCTTATCTGTGGCACAGACGTGGCTGCACGTAGCACAATGACAGGGACGTTGTTTCAGAATTATGGGAACGTGATTGTAGAACTTGACCCGATTTTTAAAGACAACAGCAGCACTATAAAGAGAAGCTGTCATGTTTTACTATTTTTTTATGTGTATCTGCTTTAAGGCTAAAGTTTTACATTGAGTTTTTTACTATTTTTTATTTTATACAGGTGCAACCATGGCACTGGTGTCAGTGGTCTATAGATAAAGCTCACCAGTGGTTGCAGCTTGGATTCAGACTGTCTCTTTCATTTTCACATACCTGGTGGAAGCCAGAGGGTCTCCTCCTCTGCCAATCTGGCCTTGGTGGTCCTGATGTGAATACCAGGAAACACCGGGCACCGGGAGGGCGGGAGTGCCCGTGGATGAGGTGGAGGAATGCAGATCAGACGCAGGTCAAGTCAGAGCAATGTGCAGAGAAATGGGGTACAAAGCAAGAAAACAAAGCAGTCCATACAAAGTAATACAAGTGTTATCCAAATGCATGGTCAGGGTACAATCCGGGTAACCACAGATAATCCAAAACACAGGACAGGTTATAAGACCAGTTAGCAAGGCTGCAAGCATGAGACTGATTTTATATAGCCCCCTTTGCATCAGCACATAAAGTATAAAAAGAAATTAGACCATAAGAAATTTGTGCATGAGCAAGTTTACACATAGATGAGCACATGCAAGTATTACTGCTCACATGTTATCTACGAGGCACACACATGAACGTGAGCATGCACCTGAACCAATCTGCATGCTCTTTCCTTACACTTGAATTGAGGGCTTGTATAGAGATGTCCAGGACAGAGAATGGGATGATGTCACTACTGGGCTGCTTTGTTCTCCTTGGTGGAGCATTTCACACGAGGAAGC
Source organism: Pyxicephalus adspersus (assembly GCF_032062135.1). Classification (NCBI taxonomy): domain Eukaryota; kingdom Metazoa; phylum Chordata; class Amphibia; order Anura; family Pyxicephalidae; genus Pyxicephalus; species Pyxicephalus adspersus. The sequence continues at coordinate 9,515,478 of NC_092861.1, read as the reverse complement.
AAAGCCCTGCTAATACCAAGATGGCATCATTCACACAGGACAAGGCATGGTAGGTCAGTAATGGGGAACAGATCAGTGAAAGTGAACCACAGACAATACTGGAGGCTTTTCCCCTTCGCTTGCTTCTAGGAATTTAGTTATTTGATTGCGGGAAAAACAGGCGATGTCCCTTCTGATGTATCCAAGTCTATCCAAATTCTTTAATGGCACCTACGCACTATGCACCAAATGGCACAATTGTTTCACGGCGCCACAGTGAGTAAGTAGCTTAAGCTAGTTTTCATATTTATAAATACATGTATAATAAATAGTGTGTAACTTTGACAATAATGAAACTTTTTAATTGGATAAGTCTCCTATGTTAGAATATTGGATGATTGGCAGTGCAATATCTGTCCGCAGTGCAACAACTAATATAATGTCATTGTATAAACCCGAGTGGTTTTGATGTAGATATATCCGACTCTTTCCTTAGCAGATCTCTTATCAGAGCTTCCCACACGTAGGATAAGAGGCAACCATGAGGTCATTTTCCATCAGACTCGTTCTGTTCTCAGGGAGCGAGAAGAAGCAGAGCCTTCTGGGATAGAAGTAATGCGGAGGCTGCGGCGCTCTATAACTTTCTACACTGATAGGACATCCAGGGCACGGCCTGACATTATCTAACGGTATCCTGAATCCATAATTCTCCCATTTTTCAAAGCAAGGAGACGTATGTGACCTCAGCGCAGTCTATTTCACCTCTCATGAATTTGTAAATCATTTGTGGTTATGTGATCTGCTGAGCATACAAGTCAAAACAAATGAATGCTAAAAGGAAACCAATCACCCATAAAAGTCCATTGTATCTATATTTTTAAAAATAGGTATTTTTTATAAACCAGTATTAACCTGAAATCCAAATGTAACGTTTTTAGGGTCCAGTCACACCATAAGGCAATGTGCTTTATTACAGAAATTCCAAGCATTGTGTTAAGCTGCCCATTCAAGTCAATGAAAAGAAAACTGCACAATTACCTTTCACATCTAAAGTGCATTGCAGCAATGTGAATTATAACATGTGTCATGCTGCGTATTATAGGGTGAGGGGGACAGAAGATTTCGGTCACACTAGTGTGTTGCCATAATGTAGATTTTCTCATTTTCAACGTCCAATTGGCACACTGGGATGCCATTGTTAAAGGCAAAATTAAAAAACTCCTTATCAGGGCACTATAGCCATACATTGTGCTTTATAAAATGCCTGCATGTCATCCATTTGTCTGCCATGTGCTGGGATGGGCACCGACCCCAATGTAATGTGCATGGCATCACACCTGTCACAATGCAGCACAGCCATAATGTGAATGGCTTTGTCATAGATTTGTCTTTGTCATAGTTGAAGGACTTGGGTGACCCTGAGCTGATATGTTTGTTGATCATTCTGCAGGACTCCTGGAGTCCAAAGACCAGATAAAAACTTTAGAACCCGATTTTTTTTGTGTAATTTCCTTTAAGGTAGCTGCACAGTGGTTGATTTTTTTCAATAGATTAAACATTGCATTCCATAAAACATTTTACAATTATTAAATCTATTAATAAGGAAAGTATTCTATCCTAAGTGACATTTGATCAAGCCTTTACTTGTCATTTACCCAGAGCCGGGTTTATGGTAGGGCAAATCGGGCTATTGCCCTGCCTTCACGAGCCCAACTGGCAGAAATAAAGGGAGCTGGAAAGTTGTGCATTTGAGCACTCCATTTTTTAAATAATGATCCTAGCATTTTTATTTGTATACCTATGGAAACAGACTCACTATTCAAATCAAATGTGTTTAAATGACAAATGCAGCATTTAAAAATAATGCCCATGGACACTTAAGCCAAATATATACGTTAGATGATGGTTGCCCTCGTCTCGGGTGTATAATGGTCCGCCAACATCTTTTATCAA
>NC_092861.1:9508276-9512257 GCF_032062135.1 Pyxicephalus adspersus | reverse complement strand
TCTACAGAGAGACCATTGCTTCTACAAAGAAAGAAAGAAAGTTCCTATTCTGCAAAGAAACGCAGGGTCACTAATCCTCTCCGGTCTTGACGACCCTTCTCCTGAGATCAGGTTTCTGATGTTATGCGGCTCCTAAGATCTAAAATGTTTCTTGTAATAGGCCAATGGACAGATTGTGTTCTGCTTCCCAGGACCCGGCTGCATTGCAGTGTATCCTATACAGATGTCCAATAACAGGTTTTGATAGTTGGCAGAATGCTTAAATCATAAGAACAGCTGAACAGAATGACAGAGAAAGCAAGTGTGAATTTCTGGTGTAAAGCTGTATAGAAATCCGTAAGTATATGTAATAAATATATCTACTGATATATAGCAGTCTGAAGTAAGCAACATTTTCATTTCTGTTGGCCCTTTAGTGCTCTGCATTGGTATATGAAGATACAATGCTTCTGTTTGCTACTGATATGAGAAGAACACTTTTTTAAGTGAGCACATCTGTAAACCCACACCACCTTCATATAAAGCAATGAGTGCACAAAGTGTTTATGTGAGGTCTGGCAAACGGACTGGGTTCACTTTGTCTGCTAGAAAAGGGGGACAAACCTCTTCAATAATCGGCCCCCAAACCAGAACATGTTGTCCACAATATTTGGAAGACCTACCAGACCAGGTCCTTCTCGGTCTCCTAAAGAGGGACCATGCCTGACATAGAGCCTGATTTATGAAAGTTCTCCATGGCTGGAGGTAATACACTTTTATCAGTGAACCTAGGTGATCCAGTAAACCTGGAATGATCTGGTCCAGGATTGAAACATTTGCAAACAAATATAAGAAAACCAACCTAGAATTGCTGGATCACTTAGCTGATAAAATCCTCTCTAGGCTTGGAGAGCTTTAATAAATCAGGCCCATAGGAAGAGCCAGACCCCAAGGCCTTAGCTCCCCCTGCACTGACTTCATCCAAGGCCCAATGCCTTAGTAATCTTGTGCAAGCATACTATGTGTAAGTTGGCCCTGGTGCAAACTAGGCTGGTCTCTTGGCTGGGTATTAAAATTCCTCCCTCTGGACAAATGGTCAGGCAGGTGCGGTAAAAGGAGCCCTAAAAATAATCACCAAGTGCCAGGAAACATTAGTTTACTCCAAATACAAAAGTTTTTGAAAGCACCCCAAGACAGCTACCAAGACTTCTTTCTCCTATATGCTCAGCCAAAACAGTCAGCAATCATCCCATCAGCAGATGGCGATAGGGAGTTACCCCCATCCTCTAGCTCAGGGGTCGGCCAAGTTTTATGACCACTAGGCCATTTCTGTGGTGGGTGGGAGCACACTAGGCCAGACTCACCCTAATGGCTTCGCCCACCACCAGGAAACGCCCCCTGAAGTGAAATCCCTCTGCTCCGTATGCATTGCGGTAGTTCCTAATGCCCCCTGGCCGATCCGCCAGCAACCTGCCGCTAGGGAGCCGCGGTTTGCTGGCCGGCATTAGGTGGGATCGACCAAGGGGCGTTAGGCCAGAACGAACTACTGGCTAGGCCGTATCTGGCCTAAAGGCTGGAGTTTGCCGACCCCTGCTCTAGCTTTTTATTCCAGTTAGTACTTACTACAGATATGAGTATTTATCTTCACCTGGAATTGATACGAACAGACACTAAGCAAAAAGGATGAAAAATGAACCACAGCGACCAACACTGGGCAATGTGGCTTTGCAGCTGCAGTTAAGGATCACTGTAGGGATGGAGCAATCTCTTTGTAGGGTTACACATGTCCCCTAATGAATCAGAGCTCTACAATCTTCAGGGAGCATGAGTAGGAGGTGTGTTGTATCCCTGTGGAGAGACCACTGCTTCCATAGCTGTTAACAAGGGACAGGCTTTATCACTAAATCCCATGCCAGAACTGTGCTGGATCACCAATGGATTAAACAAAAGCCAAACACAAACTACTCAAAATTTTGGTGAAAGAAATAAGGGGCACCGATTAGCTGTAGGGTGCTGCAGACCTCGGGCAAAGTGGCTCATGGACTAGACAAATCCAGAAGCTAAGAGAGTGCCATGGCTGCATAACACAATGGCTTTGCAATGCCAAATCTGCTAAATTAGACAAAAGGATAACATAAGCTTTGGTGAAGAATTTATGATTCTTTTTAATATTTGTGCAATATTTTTTCTTTCAGGTATCCTTACTTTTTCTTACAGAAAGTAATCAGCAATAAAAGTTTTCATATTGTACAGGAAGATAAAGTGCAGCTTTGCCACCTGTCCCCTCATTTTTACCTTTCCTAAACTTTGGCTGATGGGGTGATCTATCAGGGGTGACCCCGGGGCTATCAGGCCATGTAATTAGACAAATAAAGTTGTAATGTGTTCAGAGGAGACACGGGAGTGAGTTATGAAGTGTGATCAGAGCGGTGTCACTGCCTGATACCTGCACTTTGTTCTGGACAGACATACAGAGCAAAGGCTGCAGCCTCGCGGGGAGATTGATGAGGCTGGAGGCCGAGACTTCCACTCAGTACCAGATGATAAGAACAAAGTCTGACCCGATTACATAAGTAGAATCCAGCCAGGCTCTTCATCATCATGTCCTGAACATCATCTTCCATTACATGTTATCTGTGCCGTGTAACTGCTCTGCATTGCTGGCCCTAAACACAGCATGGAGGCTAAAAGAACCTTATCTGTCCTACATGCAACAATGGGGTCAGTCTGTGAATTGTGGGGCGAGCCTGGATTCCTAAGAGCCTCATACAAAAATAATAAAAACACAGTCCAATACATCTTAATTTGCCTGTCAAGCCAAACCGATATGTACAACTTCACTCCCAAGTCTGGACTATTGCTGCAGAAAGTATAAATATTTTTTATTTGAAAATTGAACTCCTGCAGGCTTCCTCATCCCTGGTCCTCCCACCTCTTTGCCAACCATTGGTCATCCCTTAGGGTGCAGGAGCAGCAGTCCTGCACTGTACCTGAGGTTGCTGAGGGCCCGGCATACTTTACCATCCTCAATGGGCTTTCTTTGACTCCATTTATGATTCTTTTGATATCAGAATTCATTGACAGGTGCATTTAGGAGAGTTGAAAGTAATGACTACACACATCTCCTGAAGAAGCAAGAGTCGTGAAACGCGTTGGGGTTTTACAACTGAGTTGAACCTATTCATTAATTTGATTACTGGTTTATGGACTTGTACTTGAAATAATAAATAAAATTGGGTGAAAGAGAAAGAAAGAGGTTGGAGGCTCAAAGTTAGTTCAAGTTATTAATGTATTGACATATTTCAGATTCATACCCAATTATTCCAAACATTCAATTCATTCCACATTCATATATGTCTATAGGAAGTCAGGGTAGTAGGATGAATCAATCTTACGTAGTAGCTGTGAGAGATTTTGCCCGATTTGTATTCAGCGTGAGAGATAAATAAAAGACAGCCGGAACGCTGAATACAAATCAGGCAAAATCTCTCACAGCTACTACATAGGATTTATTCATCCTACTACCCAGACTTCCTATAGATCAACTACCTATGACATATAGACTTTGTGTAATATTTACACAGAATTGATCAAGAAGATTTTAATCCCAGATGAACTAGCTGGAGGTACATTACCATACATACGCTGGATGATTTGTAACACTCAACTACTTATCGCTTTCCACATATCCTTCAGCACTCCCAACTGGAATCTCAATAATAAAGTACCATCACTATATTGGCCATTTCTGAAATACCAATATTCTTATACAGTACCCCTGAGGAAGCCTAGTCAAGGTGAAACGTGTCGGGTCGTATACGGAAATACAGTCACGTAAAAACTATTTGTGCTAGCTCATATTTGCTATAGCTATGGGTACCCCAGTTCTATGATTACTAACAACCCCTTTTTTTTAATGTTTGGAATAACTGTGTATGAATCTGAAATATATCAATACATAATTAAAGAAAAACTAAACCTAAAACAGCAAAAAAAAAAAAA
>NC_092861.1:9505985-9507949 GCF_032062135.1 Pyxicephalus adspersus | reverse complement strand
CCAATCACATAATAAATACTAATAACTATATTAAAACAGTTGTTCTGATTGTAATTGAGACTCAATAAAACTGTTATTTTTTATGCTATTTGATTACAAACCACAAGACCCCTCTTTAAATGGACCAAGTCGAGATCCGCTCTATCCATTATCCTACAGTTGACTCCTTTGTATAGCGTGTATTGCATTCCCAAAGACTGCCAGTCAATTCAATGAATAAGCTGCCCAATGCAGTTCACCTCAATGCATCACATCATTTAAAAAGGGGATAGCGGTATATTCACACATTTTTGTTTGCGTTTCCATGTGTACTGCACTTGGTGTGACTTGGCCATAAATGTTAGCAGAGTGTGAATAATATTTTGTAATTGTAAAAAAATTGCAGAAATGTACTACCGCTTCATTCCAGAAAGTGGCGCTATGCACCCACTTAAAGTTTTACTTTTTTATAACATTGCGACACAAAGAAAGGAAACGTTCATTGAAAACTTAAAATAAAAAAATAGAAATCAAATAGAAAAAAGGTCCCTAAAATAAAAAGTAAAATAACAGCAAATAACAAAACATTTATTACAATAAAAAGATGCAGTTGGTGGAGCCACTCTCACACCCTCGGTACCCTTTATTTATTCCCTGTAGGGAAGTTATTATCAGGATTAAATTCACATATTTTTCAATAAACCCTAAAGAAAAGAGTCTTGGGAGATGTAGTTCTGGGGACAAAAATTTCATTAGGGGCCCTCTGTCATGTCAATCTCAAAGGCAATTCTCTACTAATAAAGAATTCATATTACAGAAGAAATATAGGAAATAGTCTGTAAACTGATCTGTTACTGAGGTCTGTCACTAGGGATCTCCCACTTAGGGTCTATGCATAAAGGTCTCTCATCGAGGAATCTGTTACTTAGGGGTCTGTCACTGATCTGTCATTGAGGGGTCTGTTACTTATGGACCTGACACTGGAGGTGTGTTATTTAGGGGTCTGCCCCTTGGGGTATTTCACTGAGGTGTCTGCCAGTGGAGGCTCTGTCACTGGGGGGTCTGTTCCTTGGGCTTTGTTAATAATGTCACTGAGGGGTCTATCACTGGGGCTCTGTTATGTATGGGTCTGTCACTGGGGGCCAGTCACTTAGTCGTCTGTCTCTGAGGAGTCTGTCAGTCGTAGTCTGTAACTGGGGGTCTATCTCTGGGGGCCTGTCACTGATAGGTCTATAACTGGGGGTCTGTTATGTATGGGTCTGTCACTGGGGGCCTGTCACTTAGTCGTCTGTCTCTGAGAGGTCTGTCACTGGTAGTCTGTCACTGGAGGTCTGTCACTGGGGGTCTATCTCTGGGGGCCTGTCACTGATAGGTCTATTAGTGGGGGTCTGTCTTTAATGGGTCTATAGCTGGTGGTCACGTAGGGTCCTGTCACTGGTGGTCTATCACTGGGGTTCTGTTACTTATGGGTCTGTCACTGAAGGTCTGTAACTTAGTGATCTGTCAGTGGTAGTCTATCACTGGCGGTCTGTAACTAAGGGGTCTTCCCCTGGTGGTCTATTACTGGGGGGTCTGTCACTGGTAGCCTGTCACTAAGTGGCCTGTCTCTGAAGGATCTGCCACTGGGGGTCTGTCTCTGGGGGTCTATTATTGGAGGCCCATCACTGGGGATCTGTCACTGAGGGGTCTGTCACTGAGGGGTCTGTCACTGAGGATTCTGTCACTGGGGGTCTGTCTTTGAGGGGTCTGTCACTGGTGGTCTGTTACTGGGGGTCTGTCACTGAAGGGTCTGTTACAGGGGGTCTGTCACTAGGGGTCTGTCACTGAGGGGTCTGTCACTGAGGAGTCTGTCACTGGGGGTCTATCACTGAGGAGTCTGTCACTGGGGGTCTGTCTTTGAGGGGTCTGTCACTGGGGGTCTATTACTGGAGGCCTGTTACTGGGGGTCTGTCACTGAGGTTCTGTCTTTGAGGGGTCTGTCACTG
>NC_092861.1:9500354-9505331 GCF_032062135.1 Pyxicephalus adspersus | reverse complement strand
GTCTGTCACTGAGGGGTCTGTCACTGGGGGTCTGTCACTGGGTATCTGTCACGGGATATTGGGGGATCTCTTTCCTTTCAAAATAATCATTGCAGAATTGATTGCTTTCCGCATTACACAAATATACTGAGAGATCAGGTGAGATTTGTACTGATTAAACTAATATTATTATTATTAATAATCATATTACTATCATTATAATTTATTTTAGATTCAGGTTTGTGAATGGTCCTGGGAACATGAGACATGGATTGGCCATCACAGTCTAGACCTTCACCCCATTGAGAATCTTTGGGATGTGCTGGAGAACACATTACGCAGCGCTCCGACCCTCTCCTTTCATCCATGTAAGATGCTCAGGGAAGATTAATAAAACTCTGGATGAAAATATATGTTGTGACATTGCATAGGCTTATCGAAATATTATCCTGGTAAATGTGTGCCATAACCAAAGCTAAAGGCGGTCCAACAAATAATACAGTGTGGGCCAGAGTATTTATATTATACATATATTATTTTATTAGGCTTGTTTTATGACTTTTCTGGTGGTCGGTGTCCTCCCAGTATAACCTTGCTATCATTTTAATATATTGATACTTACAATCAGGAATTGTGAAATATAGGTGTAATACAGAAATATATAAAGAATATATGAGTTGTGGCTGAATTTGAAGTGTTTTTTTATTTTTATATATTTTTATTTTATTTTTTATTATATTGGTGTAGCAGTCTTTGCTACCTGCAATGTGCCTGGGCCGGGATATAGATCCATCTCTGGATCTACAATATATCAGAAGTTATCACCGTATTATTGGTCATTAGATGTGATTACAGACCTCAGTATGGGGCTCCTAGAACAATACAACTAATCTCCTCTTCCTCTCCCTCATGTGATGGTGTTATCAGTACTTTGTGAATGATCTGACTGTATGACCAGTGTGTGACCCCCGGGGTCAGCTCTGTCTCCAGCATAGTCTGGGTTATCTCAGGCCCAGGAGACCCCGGTACTGATGACGATGGAGACCTCCCTCCGTAATGTCTGGCACTGGGATGGGGAAGGCACCACTTACTGACACAAATAATAGGCCTGATAACCCCATTCAGGCACCAAGATAGTGCTCGGTACATCCACTGAGAAAATATTCACTGCTTTCTAGAAATACATTCCTAAGGAACCCAGACACAAGCTCCTGCTGGATAACAAGTCTTCATGTGCACCGAAAGAAAAACCGGTAACCATTTTTACCGCTCAGTTCTGTTTTCTACAAGAAAAAGAGACATTACATTGGGTCTGATTTACCAAAGCTCTCCAAGACTGGGGAAGATAGACTTATAAGTAAACCTGGGCGATCCAGCAAACCTGGAATAGATGTTTTCCAGAATTGAATTGAATTGAATTGAATTGATGGCCCAGGCTGTCCCATGATAGTCTATTTTCACTAGGCTTTAATAAATCGAGCTCAATGTATATATGAGCAGAAGTCATACCCTCGCTACAGAGTTTATTATGACGACCTTAAGACTAATATACAAAAACTTTTAGGTAAAAATCACAAGTGTTCCTTCTCACCATCTTTTCCCTTTATGTTGGCTTGTCAAACTAAAAATGGAGAGCAGGCACATTTGGCAGTTATGGGTCAAGCAATGCAATGCCTCATGCCTCTGGCCAATTCAGTGCCAAAGACCCATGGCCAAAGCAGCATCAAATGGCTATGGCCAATGTATTGCTTCATGCCTCTTGCCCATGCAGTGCCTCATGCCTCTGACCAATACAGTGCCAAATGCCTATGGATGCCAAGCAGCATCTCATGGCTATGGCCAATGTATTGCTTCATGCCTATTGCCCATGCAATGCCTCATGCCTCTGACCAATACCATGCCAAAGACTCATGGCCAAAGCAGCATCTAATGGCTATGGCCAATGCAGCACGTCATGCTTATGATCAATGTATTGCCTCCATAGGACATTTAACCAGCAGCCCTAGGAAAGATTTGCATGCAGTCTATATATATTGTATGGGTGAGTTCTATATATCCAATAATAAATGCAGGGACCTCTCCTCCTGTATCACTGTCTGTATTAGTCTGTCATTTGCAATCCCTATTTAATGTACAGCGCTGCGGGGCAATGGTATGATCTGGGTAGTGCTATGATCTGAGGTGCCTGTGGGGGTAATGTTATGATCTGGGGTAGTTGTTCAGGTAGTGTTATGTTTTGAGGTTCCTGTGGGGGCAGTATTATGATCTGGGGTGCCTGTGGGGGCATTGTTATGATCTGGGGTTCCTGTGGGGGCATTGTGATGATCTGGGGTACCTGTGGGGGCAATGTTATGATCTAGGGTACCTGTGGGGCATTGTTATGATCTGGGGTACCTGTGGGGGCAGTGTTTGTGATCTGGGGGTTCCTGTGGGGCAGTGTTATGATCTGTGACTCCTCTGGGGGCAGTGTTATGATTTGGGGCTCTTGTAAGGGCAGTGTTGTAATCTGGGGCCCCTGTGGGAGCAGTGTTATGACGTATATGGAGATACAGCTCTTCGGGGCAGGGTCCTCTCCTCCTCCTGTGTCACTTTTTGTCTGTCTTTCATTTGCAACCCCTATTCAATATACAGCACTGCGTAATATGTTGGCGCTATATAAATACCTATATTATATATACTTGTGACCTTTTTTGGCCCCGCAGTGTATATATGTATATAAGATATCATGTGGATTTGGAGCTGGCTACTGTTCCATCTTACAAGACAGCCAGTAGGTGGCAGTGTAACCCAACATACAATACAACATTCTGTTATATGACACACAATCATATGGTAGCCATAAACACAAAGACACAAACAAGGTTACAGGATATTTAAAGCAGAACAGTATTTTTTGGTGTATGGTGAGCTCCTGCCATAAGCAGGAAGTATGCACAGAATATTTGCTGATCATTTACTGAGCATGGCAAACCTCTTTGGCCACCGATGACGTGACTCCTGGGCATGCAATGTCCCCGGAACAGCCTTCTTCGACACCAAAGCCTATACCTACCCCAAGCAACCCCCCACTTTCTAGCAGAAAGCCTGCTCAAAACCAAAAATTCTTCTTGCACCCAAACAAATCCCCCAGCAGAGACAGGATCCACCCAGCAAATACTCCACCCAAATTCTCACCCCCATTAAATAATCCCCCCTTACCCACCAAAAATATTTCCCTCTTTCCCAGCAAACGTCCCCTTCACTCAAATACCTTGCTCTTTCCTAAGCAACCCCCACAAGAAGGAATTATACCCCATAAAGCCTCCCTGCCCCCCTATAAGAAGCTGCTCACCTGCAGAAATCTTCCCCACCCCTAGCAGAAGTTCTGACACAGCCCAATTTATTGTATGGATTTTTAGAATGGCAGCCGTATAGCATTATGAGTGCAAGCCCATTATTTGCACGCACATGTGCGCACTTTTTCCTAAAGAATTAATGTTTTAGTTAATCAGCCCGGGGTTGATGTATGTGTCATTATTTTGTATATATGTCTTCTTATTCACAGGCCTGTATAAAAATGCAACCTTTACCGTAATATTAACTTTCAGTCCAAACCTGCCCCCTGTAATATTTCTTTTTTGCCACTAGATGTCCCCATTCTGAGAGCCCGCGTCATTCCACCCACATCTCCTGAGTCCAGGTGATTGGACAGTGATAGGAGAAGCAGTGATGAGCTCATCTCCCTGACACTCTGCTGTGTCTGTCTATCAACATGATCCTTGTCAGGACATGAACAGACTGTTCAGCTTCTATTCCATGTAAGTGTACATCTGTACATGTAAGATGTAGGACTGTAAAAGTTGCCATGGGGGCCCCTGCAGGCTGAGGAGTGTCTGGAGCCCCAGTGCAGTGGCACAGTGTGCATACTGCTATTCCCTGCCCTGGTATCAATAGCACATCACAATAAAAGAACCTTTTGTTTTTAATTCTTTGCCCTCAATCCCTGTAGTCATACTGTGGGGGTGTAAAGGTGGCTGATCTGTGCAGCTGGGCTCCCTCTTGGTCACATGATCCGGTTTTGCCCTCATCCTTATCTGTGGCTGGAAAATATTGCGTGTCTGCAAATCAGAGAATCGCCAATTCATGTTTTATATTCAGGGAGGAACTTGCATGTTGAGGATTCCACTTCCTCCATTACACTAAAATAACTCACCGACCTGAACTGGGCCAAAGGATCCAAATTACACAAATATACTGAATAATATACTGAACACAATCATTACATGTACCAGTGCCAGGATAATACACAACTTTAAATACCATAATCCTTTAAATGATGTTTTCAGCTCTTTATTATTATTATTAATAATAATAATAACAAACATAATTTATATAGTGCCAACATATTACACAGCGCTGTACATCTCTTCCTTTTTTATTCTCTATTTTTTCTCTTCCTCTTTCTGTTTCCTTCTCTTTGTTTTTCTAAGTGTCTTTATCTCTCTCTTCCCCATATTCTCTTTTCATCTTTTTCTCTTCCTCTTTTCTTATCTGTCACTAGTTCTCTCCCTTGCTTCCCACCTCTCTATTTCCTCTCTTTCTCCTTCCTCTCTCTGTCCCTTTTATTATTATTTTTATTATTCATAATAATAAACAGGAGTTGCATAGCGCCAACATATTATGCAGCGCTGTACATTGAATAGGGGTTGCAAAAAACAGACAAAACCAGACAGTGACACAGGAGGAGGAAGGGACCCTGTCCCGAAGAGCTTACAATCTAGGAGGTGGAGGAAGTAACACACAATATGAATAATAAAAACATCGCTTTCACAATTAATACATCATGTTCAATGATACGGACGGTGACACAGATGGAGAAGAGGACCCTGCCCCGAAGAGCTTACAATCTCTTCTCTTCATGCCTTTTCCCATCTAATCCATTTTCTCTCCCAATAACTTTCTCCCATTCTCTCCTTCCCTCCCATTTCTCCCTCCTCCTATTTATTTATTCTCTGATGT
>NC_092861.1:9496579-9498384 GCF_032062135.1 Pyxicephalus adspersus | reverse complement strand
TCTTTTCTTCTCTGTTCCCTATCTCTGTCTCATTTATTTCCACTATCTCTGCCCTCCCCTATATTTCCCAATCTCGGTTTCAAGTCTTCCTTATCTTCTTTCTCATTTTCCCCCTTTGGTAAATTAGTATTTTAAACAAATCTAACAGTAAGGAGAGCAAACAGACAAGGAATGGTGAGAATATGACGGTAAAGTGAATTTCATTTCAAAACGAGTTCCTCTTTTCCAAGCACAATGCAAAGATTTATGGATCTGATATCCAGTAGGGAACATATAGGACAGGGGTGTCAAAAACTCAAATACACAGAGGGTCAAAAGTCAAAGTCGGGGGCCAACCTTGAAATTTATTGAAAAAATTGAGGAAGTTTCTCCTTCTCATTAGATAAAAAAACTATTTCATATGGAAACAAAGAAGTTTTGCTTCACATTCAGTCTGTAACAAGCCTATATTAAAAAAAAAATTTAATATTTTATTTAAGAAAAAATCTTATCCCTCTTTTTCTATTTATAGTTAAATTTCAATGGTAACCTCTTTGCACCGGCTAAAAATAATAATAACAATATTCTTCTATGAAAATCCAACCATTCTAGTCCATGCCTTGGAGTAGCAAGTAAAAGTACAGCTGAGGGGGAGTGCTGGAAATGGCAGACGCGGCCAATGCAGAGCTAAATCTTATGGCCTGCCGCTGGAACTCCCTCTTCATTGAAATAGCGCCGCTACTAAAATTCCCGGCATTATTTGCGTCTATAAAACTGTCCAATGCGGGGCCACACATAGGCAGAGAGCCCACTGGTCTATAGTTGCGAGTGATGCCGGGAATTGTAGTAGCAGCGCTATTTCAATCCAGCGGCGGGCCAGCTGCAGTTCATATTTATGATTTATTTGGGGGTCAAAAAAAAAGGTTTTGGGGGCCAGAGTTTGACACCCCTGATATAGGACATTTTCACTTGGAACATTGTAGCAGAAAGCTGGTGTCCCCTGGTCACCTGGAGATTATTTGAGCCACCATAGTTCCCTAGCAGTTCACTATGGGTCCCTTATTCTGACCCTGCGGACCTAAAATGTGTCCAACCTATGGTTAGCCCATAACACATCTCTTTGTTAGGAATATACCATATATACTTGAGTATAAACCACAATTTGCAATCTGAAAACACCATTAAAAAAAGAATCCCGGTGTATTCTTGGGTGACAACACGTGATGATGTGTGCATCATTATGCGTGAGATTGGCACTTTTATTAAATTCCATGGGTGAATGTCTGCTCCTTCTGTGCATGCCTGATATCTGCAGCCTCCTGGGATATGTGACGTATGTATCCCAGGCTGAGGGCTTCCCAATCCTTTCTTTAGTGCCACAGCGGTAAACTTTTTTTTTTGCCTTGTATATAAGGGTTATCTACACTTTTATATAAAGTAGAAAATGATTTAAGGAGCACGTGACCCATCATAACCAACTCAATGTACAAAATACTGTAACCTATAATATGGATAAAAAGCCAAAATTTTTTTAATTTATTTACCTTCTTAACTCAATGATTTAAACATAACACACCATGGATATATTTATTCACATTCATTATATAGACATTTCTGTTGAATATTGTTTTGAATGTTAGCAGTGATGGGCGTATTTTGTGCTCTAGGTTTATACTCGAGTCACTATAATTTTTCTGTTTTTTTAATAGGTAATTTAGATCAGGTTATATTGAAGTATATGTGGTATATAGTATTGTGAAAAATTGTCTTGACTGTTGGAGTCTAAAGCTGCGTACACACGTCCAATTTTTATCGTTGGAAATGAA
>NC_092861.1:9479865-9494690 GCF_032062135.1 Pyxicephalus adspersus | reverse complement strand
TGAATCTCATGTTATCTATGCCAATCTCACACCCCGCTGCTTTGGTCCACATTGCCTCACCTTCTTTGGTGTCTCTTCTGGACCCCAACTTGTGCCCTGCGTGTGATTTGGCATTTTGTCCGTAAGGGCCGTCACACAAGCTAATGCCCAATGTCTGATCTTACTTTGCACATGTGGTTGGGTCATTTCTTTGTCCACAAAGGAAAATAGGGCACTGGTCGGAGGAGACACCAAAGAAGATTGAGAACACATGAACAAAAGACCCGCCAGATTGTGATCCCCAGCTTCCAGGAGGATGGGGTGTGGCTCTGCCAATCAAACTCCTCCAGGTGAAAACACAGTAAGGGATGGTATCAGCATTAATACAAAGGCTAGATTAACCCACCCCGAAAAAAGCCCAGAGCTAGGTATAGGAGCAGGAGGTGGAGGGGCAGAGTCTCCTCTCTTCTCTTCTCTCCAATAGGACAGTTGCTGGATTAGCAAAATAATGATTTGTTGCTAGCAGAGCAGCTTGATTCTAAATTCCTATTTTTCTTTCTTTTGTACACTTATCTTGTGACTCAGTGATCACTGAAGTGCTCTTCACCCTTAATGGGAGACAAATCTCTGCTCTGGATGACTAACAATGTATTGTTCTGCTCAACCAAATTCCTCATGTGCAATAATAATGATGGGGGGGTCCACTTTACCTATCAAGGCATCCAGGCCCAGTATCTGCCTCCGTATTGGTTATATTAAGATTTTATTGTCTTGGCTCGCTGAGTCTCCTGTATGTTGTCCTGCATATTGGTGGGCAGGCAGCTCAAACAAAGAAATGGTGGCTCAATGTATAGACAGCAGATAGATGAATACAAGTGTTTCTGGCTTGTCACCTAGTGCAGGGCTCGGGGGAGCAATGATGATATTAGATTCTACCTGCACTATGTACCTGAATGTGCACCTGGCTGAGGAATCAAGGTCATTTGCATAACTCCGCCCCTACCTTAAAGTAAGGAAATTTGGGGGATTTTCTGGAGATTTACAAGCGGTACAAATGTATTCTGGTATAAGAAGGATCTGTTGTGGATTGCACCGGTTCAGTAGAGGGATTTTGTTCCCCTTGCCCCCCTCACTATAAGCTGTCCAGCAGTGGCAGACATAGTCATAAGTGGGCCCCTGTGTAGACCTGGCTTGGGCCCCTGTGCATTATGCACCTTCTAATGACACCCCTTGCTATCATCCAATAAGCAGTTGAGGACCATGATGGTGTCTCAAGGATTTTACAGCGCGTATGGTACATCCTGTCTGACTTCTATCTTCCCATCAGCCTTTCCAATGCTAACAGAATGTTCAGTGTTCTGTTTTTTTTTCTGTGGCATTGTGAATAAACATATCAATGAGAATAACATTTGCAATGTGTGTTATCATATGATAAAGCCTGACATTATTTTCTCTGCTCATTACATAGGCGGTCTCTGCTTCCTGCTTTGCAGCACTACACAACGATCTCACTTTACTGCTCCTTCTCACAATACAAGTCAATGAGTCAGCTGACTCAAGCCATGAACCATTTATGTGGCTGGTGTCTTATATTTGCTCAAGAACTTTGGGTTAATGAGGTGAGCTCAAAAAATGTTTTTGGTAAAAGGAGGTATGGACGTGGCTATTGGAAGCTTTTCATGTTGCTGCCATGTTCATCCAGAGACTTTAACACTTTCGCTCTGATATTGCTTGATGCATGCTTGTTCTGAGTTGCTGACCCAAAAGCAGAGACTGCCAGGTCAACAGCATTTGGATGTCAGTAATGACATCTGCTTGTACAAATTTCATTTTATATGTATGAAAGAATGGAATTAATAGAAAAAGACTATTACAGAAAAAGACACAAAGATGTGTGGGTACACTTGTTTAGGGACAGACCAATGGGAAACGGAGGAGTTGTAGAGGAGGAAGATAATGGAGTCAACAGAAGTGGCCTATCCCTTTAAATTAAATTTAAAACCAATTATGAAAATCTTACATAGGCTTATCTTATATTGGAAAAGTTGTTTTCAATACAATGTAAAAAATAATGATCTTTCAAGGCACAGCCACTTCCTGTTACAGAATGACAACTGTGTTCCAATGGCATTCATGTGTTGTCACACAGTCCCGCTAGTGGAGATTACAAGGAGGTACACATTGCTCAGGCACATCCCTCATTATAAGCATTCATGAATCAGTCCAGATGTGCAGCAATCTGTATGTTATTACAGAAATAATGGCAACTGTTAATAACACACAGTGCTTGAAATCTCTCCAAGTAAGGGTTCACCTTTTCCAAGTCGTCACTACATTTCTCAGTGACATGAATGGTCTCTCCTTCTCTTATCGGTGACACAAATATTTCTGACGTTTTACGTTTGTCCCATTCCTGGATTGGAGTGAAGTGGATGGTGGTAGAGCAGGAATTCCAGGTGCTGACGTCCATCGCTCGCCCTGCTGAAGTGGTTTAGTCACCAGTAATGGTTGGAAATTAAAGGTGAACTCTGTGCAATTATCTATTCATCAGAAACCATTACATGTGTGCAACCAAAGTGTGAGTACTTGTATGGGTCTTTTTGTATTTCCTGTACAGCAGTGCTCACACTAGCAGAGAGTTAGACCAATCGGGATTAGCTACATCCACAGTCACAGAAAGAAGAGCAGAGTGATGACCTTATCAGTGGGCTGCTACTCCTTGCCCTTATTGTCCAACCAGCAGGCTGGAGGTGGGTTCTTGTGCTGGGTGAAAGTTAAGGACCTGGTTGTGTTGTCTAACAGTGGTGTCTGGTACCACAAATATTATTATATAATTAAAATGACTCCTTCTCCTGGTAAGAGCGGTCACCATGACCTGGGGCTAAGGGGGATGACAGCCTTCACACCCTTCTCCCATATTAGAACTAATTCCTCTTAGCTCATATAGCAGGACAATTAGGGCAGGGGGTGGGGATGAGCCCCTAATCCCAGCACAGCTGTCATTCGAAAAAATAAGTTCCTGGGAAGCATGGTGACAGATTTCTGGGGTTCTCTTTTATGCAGTTTGAGCAAGTTACTTGCGGTTCTTCATGACTGGAACACTCAACGTCCATGGTGCCACAACTCCAATGGAATGGTGCAGCCATAGGTTTCCCATAAAAAGATCCCTAGCATCAGACAACTTATACTGGTCCCTTTCTACAGCCAATCTAAACCACCATAGAGCTCAGTCATATAAATAGGGACAGAACGAGCCCTTCCAACTGTTCATCTATCGTTGCCTCCTCCATTCCTTCCTTCTGAGAGCCTCGACCAGGCTCAACTCCATGCCATGCTTTATGGTCAACTCAACGGGCACACTGGCACCTCTCTACGGCCAATCCCAACCACCACACAGTGCAGGTGTAAAGAGAGTGATGGAATGAGCCCTTCCGATTGTTCATCTAACTTTGTATCCTCCATTCCTTCTTTCTGAGACCCTCAACCAGGTTCTTCTCCATGGTCAACTCAACTGGCACCTTTCTACAGCTGATCCCAAATACCGCAGAGCTCAGCCATATAGATCTGGAGGGAACAAGCCCTTCCAACCTTCATCTAACATTGCCTTCTCCTTTCCACAGGTCCTTCTTCATCCCATTCTCCATGGTCAACTCAGCTGGCACCCTGCTACCTCTCTACAGCCGATCCCAACCACCACCATCAGCTATATAGACCAGGACTGATTGATCCCTTCCGACTGTTCATCTAGTGTTGTCTTCTCTATTCCTTTCTTCCTTTGGGGACCAGGTTCTTCTCTATGCTATTCTCCTTGGTCAATTCAACTTTACAGAAGACTAGGGCTATGACTATGAAATGTTAAGAATGAAGGGTTGTATGACCAGCACAGCTCCTCAGGGAGAGCTTCATGGGAGGAACAGTTCCCAACATTACATTGGGTAGTTTTTATGGTACTCATCGATCTTTCCAACTTTAAGGGAGAAGTCCAACATAGCAACAGCATTAAGGGTGAATGCACTGTATTGCTCCAGGGATCGGGTGGCACAAAATTGACTCCTACCATCCAAAAGTCATTCTCTCCATCTTTCCTATATACTACAGCAGCCTGTCCCAAACTTTTTACCCCTGAGGAACCTTTAAAATTATGTTTATTATGCCTCCCTTGTAGACAACTTAAAAGATCATTAGTGACCTGCAGTTGGCTCTGCCAAGTGGCATTGGCTTAGGCACAGGGTAGGCATCATTAAAAATGAGGTCAATGAGCCACAGTTCAAGGAACCTCGAGTAAGCACTGGAGATAATCATAGGAGAGCCTGGGTGATCCAGCAAACCTGGATGTTTTGGATCCTGGACCAAATCCATTACAGGTTTGCTGGATCACCCAGGTTCTCACATGAAGGTCTACCTTTTCGAGTTTTGGAGAACTAAACCAGGCCCCATGTCTTTTAGAAAAACTTGAAAGGTCCTGTCCAGGGTTTTTATGGGTCAGTCAGGTTTTTATTAAATACCTTTGAAAACCTCAGACCCATCCCAGGAGTGCACCTGTCTCAGACCGCAATTAAGCAAACAGGTGAAGGGTTTCATCATACTGGGCATGCTCACAAACATTTCTCTGTAGCCTGGGGGAGTCAGCTTGAGTCTGGTGGAGCTTTGCCTGGTCAGTATCAGATATTTCTCTGTAACTACGTGAGCTGGCTGACAAGTGCTTGTCCTGTCTGGTGAGTGCTAGGATACGGCTAAGTTTGGTTTTAAAATTTTTCTCCTTTCTGTGTGTTTGGAAGTCCTGTACGGCTAGCTCTGTGTATCATTTGACCTGATTTAGCTCTCTAAGACTGGAGAACATAGACTATCATGGCTGAACCTGGGTAATCCAGCAAACTTGGAGTGAATTTGGTCCAGGATTGAAAAGATTTGACCGGTATTAGTGAATGATAGATTCCAGCTTTGCTGGATTAACCAGGTTCTCCAGTCTTGGGGAGCTTTAACAAATCAGACCCGTTGTGTTTCAATAGCAGTAATTGATTCTCCAGTGGAGGAATGTTTTAGTGAATGTCATATTCTCTGCTTTATAAATAGACTCCTGAATGTAATATTTTACAGCAGAGTAAGGAAGGGTTGAATTTATTATTTTGCCTTAATGGAATAATGAAGCTAATATAGGGCGAGAAAGCAACATATAACTTACCGCAACCAATCAACATCCGTATGATCTTTAAAAAATGATGAAAGGAAAATATGATTGGTTGCTGTGGTTTCCTTTACTATTACATCGCAGTTTCTCTCTGCACTGTTGTCTGAAATCTGCTTTGTAGTGGCTTATATACCTGACACTTATGGTAAGCGTGCACTTTGTCAGGGGTTAGAACAATGGTGCTTGAAATATGTCAAAGCAAAAAAAACATTGCAATATATCTGTCATACATTATTATCTCCCCATGTTCATTGCTGCAAGTGCAGAAAAATACTGACAAAGATATAGTCGGCTCCTAATTTCCTCCTGTAGTATGACACCGCATGCCTTGTGCACTGAAATTGAAAGACTTGGTGTTGGTTCCGCCTAACTGTCTCTTGGAAAACCAGTAAATCCCACACATTGATTTCATCTTCAATGCACAGGGTTGTGCAGAAACACAAGATATGAACTGTGGATTGCTCTAACATTCCAACATGCAATCTATATTCAATAAGAACTTTCAGCACTTAACATATATATATATATTATTAATATTCATAAACAGTATTTATCTAGTGCCAACATATTACGCAGCGCTGTACATTAAATAGGGGTCGCAAATGACAGACAAATACAGACAGTGACACAAGATGAGACGACCCTGCCCAAAGAGCTTACAATCTAGGAGATCTGAGAGAGAAAGCAAAATCCTTTCAATGGTAAACTTAGCAGTCCAAACAGGAAGCAAATAAGAGAAGTTCCTCGTTACGCTCTACTCACACACACTTCAAATAGTTGCTGAAACAGGTTTTATTTTTGTAAAGGTTAACTATATTAGTTTTGCATTTATTTGGGGTTTTTACCCTTTCACATCCGCTTCTTAACCCAACAGGACCATCCTAACTAGTCAGTAAGAGTGGAGGGAACCTACCCTCTTTTCTGCCATTGCTCCAGGACTTTTTAACAGTGTTGGATTCAAGGCAAAGCTACCAGCTTAACTTGCCTTTGGTCTGGTGGGAAGGCTCTTGGATTAGGGGTAAATCCCATTGGGTAGGAGCACTTTTAGATTCTGGAGCTGTAATATTGACTTTGACACAATGGGCTATTCAAGTTCTCCAAGATAGATATTCATGAGTGACCAAAAAACCTGTAATGGATCCGGTTCAGGATTGAAAATTTTTGCCAACTAGGAGCAAATGGGTTTGCCAGATCACCCAAGTTTTGCCATGACAGTCTTATCTTTTCCAGTCCTGAAAAGCTTTAATAATTCAGGTTCAATGTGCTGTTAGGGGAGTAAGACAAGGTGATGACTTGGCTTCCAGGAAATCTATGGTGATGGCATTTTTCTCTTCACCTTCCAGTCTGCCCAATAATAATGTCACCTTATCAAGTCAGATACTCCTTCGATCTTCATTCTAATTTTTAATCATTTTTTTTAATTTTCCAATCAATCTTCAAAAAATATTGTTGGCACTCACCAGGTCGATGGTCATCAGTCCAAGTTGGATGTTTCTGTTGCCTCCATTCTTCCAGGTCATCCACCTTCATGTGACCCTGCTTGCCTTTTGTTCTTCCAGCTTTTCTATCCATATTTTTTTCTAAACTTATGACCATTTCTCATTTCCATGTGGCCTTTCTCTTTTTCTTGTGTGACTTATTTTTCTATCTCCTTACAAAGTCTGGCCAACTCACCTTGGATCAGAGGCACTGAACCTACAGGAAAGGTTGGGGAGATTACCATGATCTGAACTTTATTCATCACAATATTAGAAGACTGAATGACTGTGTTTTCCTATTAATAAAAAGAAAGTCACATTTAATGAATAAAAAGAAAGTCACATTTAGGATCTCATTATTTATCTGCTCACAATCCTATCACCATAGTTTAGGATCCCTACACAGGGGTCCATCGTTCTCTCGTCACCATATGGTTCTGTACAGCATAAGCAGTCCTCAGAGAAAGCAAAAAGGGGAAAATGCTGAACCTGTAGAGCATTGGCTCTTCCTTTTAAAACTGCTTTAAGTAAATATTTTCAAAGATAAGCAGCCAGAGTCCCTAGAAATACAATTTTGTAATTTTGTAATTGCAATACAAGATTTGTGCAAGCCTCTACTTCAAAGAAAACTCGATCAAGAGGCTTGAGGTCACTGGAGAGGCCATAACATTTGGAGAAGTGGTTGGTCCAGCAAATGATTTAATAAAAGCTCAGACCTTGAATTTTAGTTCTGTAGTTGTGACTGTTAAACACCGATAATAAGAAAGAGAAAGGTCTACCTTGATTTTCTTTTTTAAATTCAAGCAATCATATGGAGAGAAAGGAAACAAACAGGAAGATTGGGGTTGCAGAATCGTTTCACCAGGCTGCACCATTTCTACTTCTTGGGACAGTTCCTCAGGGTGGATAAAGTGTTGCTCAAAAGTTTGTGAATCCTTTACAATTTATATGCCATTTGTCTGACTGTTGTTTGGTGGAATCCATAATCTTTAGAACCTTTTACCAGCTTTATGAGCATCAACAACTTTTTCTCAGGTCCTCAGATAGTCCTAATAATGACCAAATATAATAACCTTTGTTTCTTTATCTACTTGTAGGACTTCATATGGTTTTTAAGTCACGTTGAAATAAAAATATAGAACAATTAGAGGGTTCAACTTTCCTCGAAGTTTCTCACGGCATATTGGACTCCCATTGGAAGATCCTATCACCTTCAAATATGTTCCAAACACCAGAAACTTACTACAAGTAACATTGGATTTTAGTTGGTAGAGTCACATGTGTCCCCTTATCACTGCTTGGGGACAACAATGTGATTGTAGACACTGACCAAACAAAGCATTGGGGGAAGGGGTGAAAATTGACCCTTGTTGACTTGGCTAAAGAATGCAGGGTTTGTTCATCAGCTTTTGTCCTCCATGAGTACATTGGACTTCCATTAGGTTTCAGTGTTTCCACCCACATCCTTAATTCTCAAGACTTAAGGAGATTAGGTGTCCGCAATGATTATTCTGCCAATGAGGCAATGGTACCCACTTGCTAGAGATTCCTTCTTGGCTATTTAAACACAAACCTCAACCTTCTTTAGATGAAAATGGTGTTTAAAGAACCTGGGCTTGTCCAAGAATTTTTGCTACATTATTGGAGGCAAGGAACATGTATTGGGACCTCGTATTTACAGATCCGAGGGATGTTCTAATGAAGGCCTAGATATTGGTTCTGCTGGACTTGATGGGTCCTCCCAAACCATGGTGAGACAAGTGGTCATCAACCTAAGGTCACCAAACCAAATGTGTTTTCTCCTTCATAGGACTGATAAGGACTTCCTTAGGGGAATAATGCCCTTTGTGGTATCTAACCCATTGTTGGCCACTTTTCTTGCAACATTCTGCAACATCTACCAAGACAGAAAGGTGGTAAGGCCATCAGAGGATTTTACTCCCACAGGTCACAGCCACCATTTACTTTTATAAGAAGTCTCTACCTATTTCTTTATTTGGGTTCCTGCAGAACCAATACCTAGGCCTCCATAACCAGTCCATAAGGACTGCAAAAGAATCAGAACAATCTGTTAATAAGAGGTCCCAATATACTTTCCTTGCCTCCAATAACGTAGCAATGATGTTTGGACCAGCCTGGTGGGGACGGAGAGAACTGGGCCAACCTAAATATAGTGGTGGTGAATTCACCATAACACAAAGGATGTCACATCAACAGGAAGCCCAAGGAAACGGGTGGTGGCCTTGTTGAGGACATTGTTCTCAATTTTCTATAAAAGGGAAGGTGCAAATCTAGAGACAACTCTGTAATATGAATCAATATCATAATGGTCAGCACGCTGGGTCCCGGGTTCAAATCTCAGCCAGGACACTATCTGCATGGAGTTTGTCTCCCTGTGTTTGCGTGGGTTTCCTCCGGGTACTTCGGTTTTCTCCCACATTGCAAAAACATGCAGTTAGGTTACTTGGTTTCCTCCCAAAATTGACCTTAGACTGTGATAATGACATATGACTATGGTGGGGACATTGTGGACCCCTCTGAGGTACAGCTAGTGACATGACTATGGACTTTGTACAGCATTGCGTAATATGTTAGCGCTATATAAATACTGCATAATAATTGTTGTACACACCTTGATCAAATTGATTTACATTGCCATTGTGTATAAAATGGTTCAATATTCTGATTTCACCTGTAATACGCCTCATTTTAACACAAAGTTTTTGAATCAGAAAAATGTTTCCATGTTTGGCAGATAGAGGACATTTAGAAACACAATATGCTTAGTAAAATCCTGGGAGTAATATTACATAATATTGTATTGCTGAGTGCTTGTCATATGATAGCTGAGAACATAAAAGTTTATATAAGTAAATGTGGGTAACATAAAAACATAGGAGCACAACAGACAAAAATAGAATCACCCCAAGGGCCTTTGCTTACTTTTTCCTCCATTTAAGACCACCAACAATTACACCCTGAGCGGAATGCCCACCTGACCCCTGGTGACAGTGCTGACCTGGTGATTGGCCACTCGGGGACCTGAATGTTACATTGCCTGAACAAAAATGTACTAAGGATGAGCAAAATGTACCTGCTGATAATCTTAGTATAACGCTGTCCTGTGCACACCTCCTGTGTTATCTGGGAGGCATTTTCATAAATCTGACGTTTCTTAAACATTCACTGTCCTTCTGTTCTAAATGACCGTCATTGTTTCATTAAATCATATTCAAGCTCCTGTGCTTTGACTTCAAATCCCTCCACAGTTCTTGTCCCCAATTACCTTTCTGACCTGGTAAAAAAATACTCCCCTGGTTGCTCTCTTGGCTCCACCAATGACCTACTAATGACTTCCTCACTCATAACCTCATCACACGCACGAATACAAGACTTCTCTAGAGCTGCCCCAATTCTCTGGAATTGTCTTCCTCATCATATTCGTCTTGCTCCTACTTTCTGCTCATTTAAAAGAACAATCAAAACCCATCTTTTCACACTCACCTACCCATCTTCTTCTGTCTCTTGAAACCGCCACTACTTACCCACCAATCCCTATCCACCTCCTTTTGTGTGTTACTTCCCCCACCTCCTAGATTGTAAGCTCCTCTGGCCAGGGTCCTCTCGTTTTGTGTCACTGTCTGTATCTGTCTGTCTGTCATTTGCAACCCCTATTTAATGTACAGCGATGCGTAATATGTTGGCGCTATATAAATCTTGTTTATTATTATTAATGTAGATTGCATTCCATGCTTTATATATTTGTGCCATATACTGTATGTCAAACTAGCCCTCCCAGTTCTTTTCATAGACTACAGAAATATTAGTTCCTGTGTTACCTATTCTATAGAGCCCTGTGCCGGCGTCAGACAGACATCAGAGGATTGTTGCTGGAAAGGATCTTTTGTGATTGTTTCCAATGACAGATAAATGAGCGCTGTACACACACAGAGCGAGTAGGGTGGAGGATGAGCGAGCAGCAACGAGAAGAGCACCCCACTGTGCTCTCCTCCATGGCAATGCATAAACGTCATTCTTAATTAGTCATTTATCAATTCACCATGGATTGATGAACAACACCTGAGAACTGCTGTGAATGTCAGATTTTCTGGAGAAATGCATGACTGCTTATCTCCGGTAACAATCATACAACATGTACGAAGCTTTAGTCACATTTTCTTTAATTCTGGTTTGGAGCCACAGAGATTTTCTATGCTTTGGTTGGCTATTGGTATCTAATTTATAACAGGTAATCTGCCTACGGTGTCCCCTAGTGGTCGGGGTATCATTGTGCCCCCCATACATCCTCAGCATGCAATAATACCTTCCTCCTTCATCACCCCGCAGATTCAGCTGTGAAATCTCATTCCAGCTCTTGTGATGTTAGAATAGGGGCCAAAATGCATACAATTCCCCCCTAAAGTCTGCAAGGAAATGTTGAAATGCAGGTTGTATCTTTAGTTTTATATCTTGCCAGAGAGGAGGGCAGCGGGCACACACAGCGGGCACCAGGTTATTGTGAGCAGAACTACAGAGATTCAGGAAGGATTCCCATCTGTCCTATCAGTTCCTTATACTGAGAGATCCGTCACCTGATCCCGCCAAAAAGTGCTCGGTCAGGCCCTGGTTATCTCATGATATTGGGTGTAAAGTTGAAGCAGCAATTTTTTTATAGTCACATGTGAAAGGTTTAATATCAGACAATTGCTGACGATTTGCAGCCACCAGACACTTCTTTCCTGCAATAGCTAAATATAATGGCCTGACTTATTAACGCTGGACAAGACAGATTATGATGGGAGAACCTGGGTGATCTAGCTAACCTGGAATTAATTTATATAAAAATTTCTATTTGGCAAGTGTTTTTACCCAGGTTTGTCTATCTACTCCAGTCTTGTGGAGCTTTTATTAAATCTTGGTGATTCTTCACCAGGAAATGAATGTCCGATTCAATGTTGCTCCTAAAGCGGTCATATATTAGTATGTACATACCCAAGTAAGTGATCACTGTCTCCCGAGTTACCACCAAATATATCTCCACATCATGGGAGATCAATGGCTTCAACATACTGAAGAGTTCTACATTGGTCGCTCTTACTTCTGTATTTATTGTACAGGGCTGCGTTATATGTTGGTGCTATATAAATCCTGTGTATTATTAATAATAAAAGTTTAATGTCCCGAGTTCCATGCACAATTCTAGAATGATGAGTTGAGTCTCTTTGGGGAATATTCACACTCAGCAATGGTTATAGGAGACTTAAAGAGGAACTCAACTCAAAAGTCCCCTAAAACGAAAAAAAAAAATTCACTTACCTTCAATCCCGCAGGGCAGTCCTAGCATCCCGAGGTGTCTCCCGATGGGTCCCGCATCGTCCTGGCATCCATATTTGTGCCGGCGCGCCGATGCCGCCATCTTCGCCTCTTCTTCCTACGTAACCCAACACAGGCGGGAGATCCGGTGACAAAGTTGGGGAAAAAAACTTGCCGATTTCACAATTTTTTTCCCTTTTCACAAAAAGGCTCCTTCTGCCCGAGGTGCTCCGGCATACGCAGAAGGAGCACCCCAGAGCCTCCCGGTATCCCGGGGGGCCCTGCGCTCCCATTCATTGGCGATCTCCTAGGCGATGGAGAATTAGGGGGCGGTGCTCCACCCTTTCTAAAACAACAAAAAAAACAAACAGCATTTCTATTTTACATAAAAGGGGTTGTCCAGCCTTTTATGTAAAGTGAAAATTCTGAGTTTAGTTCCTCTTTAAGGCGGAGGAGGGGGAAGGGTTGGGAGTATTTTGAGAATCCCCTCCCCCATGTTTTGCACTGATCAGTCTTCTGTGTGTTTGCTTTGCTCTGTCCCTTTAAACAACGTGCCTGGCTGTGCAATCACAGGTCACGTGACGAGTCAGGCGGTGTGGGCGGAGCCAGGAACACATTATATAAAAGAGTTGCTGGAGCCTGAGCTGTATTTCCTGCCGCCCCCCCACAGTGACTGTTGCACCCCAGGTGAGAGCTGTGTGTTGTATTGTGTAACACTGTATTGTATTACATAGTATTATATAGTATTACATAGTATTGTATTGTATTGTGTAACACTGTATGATATGACATTCAGTTTGTGTATTTCCTGCACACAGAGGATACAAAGTAACAAAGTATCTCAGCAGAGACTTCTATACAGCCAATCCAGCTCTCTATACACCAGCTGGACATTGTAGTTCACCAATCATTCGAGATACAATTGTATTTTGTTTCTAATATCAATGCAGCTGTTGTGGGGCTCCTCCAGGGCATGCTGGGATTTGTAGTCCATAGGAAGCCATTGTGGATGATGTTATATTTGCTGGCTATAGAAAAGAATGGCTGGATATAGAATCCATGTAGTTTGTATATTGGGAATGTAGATATGCAAGGCATGCTGAGACTTGTAGTTGCAGAAGATTTTTAATAATTAGGAGATATATATAGTGCCAACATATATGCAGCATTGTACATTAATTAGGGGTTACTGTAACCGGTCTCTTATTATTCCTATAATTGCACAATTGGACCAGTTTTATTTCATGTTACACCCCAATGCTGCACTTTTATCAGATCTTCCTGGTTGGGAATCCCCCTCCTCCTCCTAGTGGTCACATGCAGTCTGATGACGTCATTACAGATCAGTCTGTTCCCATCAGATCCCCATAAATCCTGCACATGGGTCAGTCACATGGTGGACGATTGTTGTGTTTACATTATGATGGTTACAGCAGGACTGCTGCCCTGCAGAGGAGATAAGGAAGAGGGGTGGAGATGTTGCTGCAACACAGGTGCCATGGCATACAGGAAGCCTCCCAAGTATGCAGTGATCCACCAGGGGGGCAGTTAATTCTTTTTACATTGCTCGCCAATGGGTATAATGTCATCTTTACAGTGGCTTAGAGGCCTTTGCAGCGCTGGGTCCCAGGTTTCAATCTCGTGGACCCTATTTGCATGGAGTTTGTAGGTTTTCCCCGTGTTTGCATGGGTTACCTCTGAGTACTCAGGTTTCCTCCCATATCCCAAAAACATGCAGTTAGGATAATTGGCTTTCCCCGAAATCGACCTTAGACTGTATTAATATGGCTATGGTACGGACACTAAATTGTGAGCCCCTTTCAGGTACAGATAGTCACATGACTTTGGACTTTGTACTGCACTTGTAATATGTCAGCGCTATATAAATACTGAATAATAATTTGAGACAAAAAGATCATTGGTGTCACTTAAACTGACCAAGAAGAACAAATAGCACTGATCTAGCAACACCTACATATGGCACCATTCACCCAGCAGATTCACTTCTGTGTCACGTGTGTGCATTAGAATCATTCCTGCCAATTGCTTCTATCCCCAATAGAAACCACAATCCAGATTGCGCAATAAATGGCTTTTCTTAGAAACGTATTGGATGGCGTTGTGTTCTCTATCCCCTGTCCTTGGCATTGCCGGGGCTTGGTCTGGGCATAGTACATCGGTCTATTTACTCCGAAGCCGGGCAACAATAAAAGACTTGAGTATGTTACCTGTGACCCTGATACGGAGGTTTTGTCCTTTTTAAAGTGAGGACTGAAATGTATGCACTGCTATAAAAACAGATGTTTTAACTCTTGATTATTATTATTACTATTATTAATAAACTGTATTTATATAGCACCAACATATTATGTAGCACTGTACTGTTAATGCTTTTGTGTCCCCATTTTAAAGTTTAGAGATGGGGTACTGCACATTTACTCGCAGTTATATAGCACCGTATATCAGTACATGGTTCTCATTATTATGGCTTGTTTAATAAACCAAAGAACTGCAAATCTTTACCAAGCAACATAATATGCTACTACATACAATAATAACTTTTATAAAACGCCCACATATAATAGAGTGCTGTACAAAAATATAATGCAGATTATAAACCCCCAACGGGGAAGGAAAAGGCTCTGCCCAATCAGCAGTTCAATTTATAATGCATTGTACATAACAAAACTTTACATGGAGTGGAAGATCTCTGCGTAATACAAAAACAGGAAATATGGGTTACTGAAAAATGAATGTGAAATTGGCAGGACATAATAAAGGCCTACAACAGATGTTTATAGAACTCCAGAAAACACTCTGACAGTTATGTTTTGTACAATGCTTTTAATGCTTACATTCACTTTTTT
>NC_092861.1:9475883-9478920 GCF_032062135.1 Pyxicephalus adspersus | reverse complement strand
AGCTAGAATGCTTGCGAAAATTTCCTTGAACTTCCGATGGGTCTGCGAAATTTCGGCGAACACACTTCACGAATTCCAATAAAGTCAAAGGGCCAACTTTAAACATTAATAGAAAAGCCCCTATACATATTAGAATCACCAAATGTGCAAGGTTTCCATCATGAAGGCGATTAGTAGTGCTGGGCCCTTTCAAGGCTCGCTTGAGGACGGGCCTTGCTACCACACTGGGTGATCTAGGTAGAACTAAAGTCATGCAGCACACCTAACACATATTGTATGGATGCCGCCATCTTCCTTCTCTTTATTTCCTTCATGCAGCCATTTCTGCAGTTCTCCATCACTTTTTTTTCAGATTCACTCTACAATCTTCTAATATAAACCCATCTCATCCACTTAGAATGCAGGAATGTTAGGCTGTGATTCTGCTTTCTCTTCAGTTTATTTTGATGTGCAGTTGTAATTGGATTACTAGAATAAGCAGTGAATATTTGTCCCGCTCAGGATAATTGCAGGATGTTTTCTACATTCTTTCCAGACAGACAGTGTGCACATCGTGACCTGGCTCTTCACTGTGCATTGAGGGATTATTCTTATTGCAATGAAAACACCTTCCGACGGCAAGCTGTAACTGGAACCTCTCCCAGACGTGTGCATGCACCATTCCTATTCACTAAGGATTAGGATAGAAAATTGAAAAGTAATACTTGTGATCTATGATTCAGGTCCAGCTGATTGCCCCAAGGAACTCCCCTGTTAAGAGGCGGTGGCCTTCCTAATATTAGTCCCACTGGTTTTATTTCTTCACGGTGAAGCTTGCAGCATTGGTGGGACAGATAGTCAGAGAGGGTTCATTTCTGCTACTTGTATAGAGCTCCTCTGATTCAGGTTTTGTTAACTTTGCCCCGGAGAAGCACAAAATAATTGCTGTTTACCCAGGTGAATGGCTGCAATCCAGCGGAAGAAGCCAGAACAAACTGTAGGAGAATTATGGTGTTTATTGGGATTTGCATTTGTTCTTACTTTCAAGAACCAATGGTAAATGCGTGTGGAACTGGAATGGATGATTGGTAAAGGACAATGTCGGTCTGAGGGACTGGCATATATAATAGAGCAGAAGGTGTTATAACATGCATGGTTCTAGCAAATCATAACTTGAAGAGAAAAGGTTGGTTAGCTTTCGGGAATATCTAATTGAAGTTCAACTTTAAAGCAAATCAGTGGGCATTTCTGGGGCATTATAGCCTTTAGCTCTCCATGCGAACGTATAGTCAATTCTAAAAGGAACGTGTACTGGTGCTTGCTTGTAAGAACACCATATCTCTCCTCCTAGGGTGGCTTAGACAATGGAAACAAAATGGGGTTTGGATTTTTTGCCGAAAGTGTGCAAAGTGATATGTTGTTGTGTTTGACTCAATGGTGCTAACCCAATACACACTGTGTAAGTTTAACGTCCAGGGGTGAGGTAGCTGCCACAGACATAACAACTTCCTTATATAAGGGAGTTTATTGGCTGAATAGAAGTGTCCTTGATGATAAATATTGGCTCCTTTAGACTTATCAATAGGATGCATGGTGTGCCTATCTGTAGCCGGAGAAAACTGGAATGTTCTTATTTCATCTGCATTTATTTTGTGCTTATAGGGGGAATCCAGAAACAATGTGGATACCTGTGGGCCTTTTGTGCTTCCTGGCCTCTCTGGCAAGCTCCCGCAATGTCCCCAGCTTTGCTCCACTCTCCAAGGAGATGGTCAACTACATCAACAAGATGAACACCACATGGAAGGTGAGTAGAATAGCACCGGAGTGCCCAAATGGTAAAATACAAGCTGTAGAATGTAAAATAACAAACTGCAAGAAAGGTAAGACGAGACTTCCCAGAAGAGAAGATTCATATAGTCTGGCATTGAAGTCCTATGAGTTCCTTTTGCCCATCCCATGGGCACATGACTGGTGAATGTGGTAATGTAGCTCTGGGGTAAATAACGTGACCTTGCTGAGTCACAATGTGCTCATAGGATAGGCGTAATGGTGTGTTTGCCAAAAATGCAGTGTTGTAATTATAATAAAGATGAGCTGAGCTTATGTTTAGACAACTGAAGTGTAATTTGTCAGGCAAGAAATATGGCTGCAGTGCCAAGGATGTGTTGGGAGCTCCAATAGGGACAGATAATCTTGGTTATTTTTGTCCAACCTGGAATAAGTATGTAGGTCCAGTGTCCAACACGTTTTCCCATTTGGGATTCCTGCAACCATAATGATGAAGCCAAAGCGAGCCATAGTTTATGCCATATTAACATAGATGTTTGAGGGTTCTACTTTACTGGAAAGTGAGCGCTTCCCTTCCATCCTCACCGGGCTGCCAATATTGAGAGCTGCCTGATTTTACAAGTATGATGCATCCAGCTTTACAAACATTTTTGACAGCAGACTCAATTACTCTTACCAAAATTGTTAGCTGTGGGTATGTGGAAGAAGCCTTTTAATACTATTTGGCTATTAGTGTCACCCTATAGACCTAGGGTGATGGTTGTAGGCCCACCAATTGTCATCCTGTCTTGTTTAAACAGGAAAATGTTTTAATCTTTGATCTTTTGACTCTACAAAAATTCCAGACCCCATTATGATTGTGGCCTGACCTTGACTTATTCATCAAAATCTTTCTGAACTTCCTGGTCATGGCCTGGTGACTTGCATATTCAATACCACATGCAATGCAGCAGACCAAAATATTGATTTGTTGCTTCTCCAGCTGGGCTAGGAACTATCTCCCAAACACATTTAAAAAAAAAATGGAGTGATCCACTCTTCAGTGGATCACTCCATTCGTTTCCATTCGCTATTGCCACGTAACGTACATACATGTCTCCTAAATCCCCTGAGAAAGCCTTAATGGCGAAATGTGTCGGTGGATGAGACTATTACTCTGTGACCTATCATCAGAATCTCATGTGAAAGTGTTAACACAAGTTCAGTGTCATATCTATAATAGCACAGCAATTTTTATGTATAGCTGAAGTAACAGCTTAGTAGAACTTTA
>NC_092861.1:9470840-9475334 GCF_032062135.1 Pyxicephalus adspersus | reverse complement strand
ATTTAAAAAAATTACAACGTATTATAGATTTTAAGTAGAAAGTCATAGAACACAATATAATTCTTTTGGTTAAGAGGTAGCAATAAAAATGAATAGCCTTATATAGAATCAAGGACCAGCAAGATAATCAGAACAAATTTTGGTTTTATATGTTCCTCCTTCTTTCTAAATTTCTATTACTTCCTGGAGGAGCTCCCATTAAAGTTTGGAAGGATATCTTGATGCTTGCTTTGGCATTTAGCATTATGCAACATAGGAAATACTTTGTTCACAATTACTATCTGTAGAAACATGTTGCTGCAATGTGTATTGGCTGTAGGATGTTCTTAATGCTGTCACCCTAGGACAGGAGTGTCAAACTCAAATACACAGAGGGCCAAAAAAAAAAAAACTTCGACAAAGTCCCAAATTTGAAACTGAATTAGCACCGCTACTACAATTACCTGCGTCGAGAAAACAGTCCAATGCGGGGCCACACATAGGCGAGAGCCTGCTGGTCTATAGATGCGAGTGATGCCGGGAATTATAGTAGTGGCGCTATTTCAATGCAGAGGCGGGCCAGCTGAAATTCATGTTTAGGATTCCTTTTGGGGCAAAAAAAAGTACTTTGCGGGCCAGATTTGGCCCCCGGGCCAGGGTTTGACACCCCCTGCCCTAGGACATGGATTGTTACTGGCAGAACCACCAGGTGAAAAGTAGGTTTCTAGTAAAAGTCACATTCAGCTGGGCTTGTTCTTGCAGGAACAAGTCTGTGTAAATGTAACTCCTACTGTATAAACAATGACTACCTTCATAGACAAGTCAATTTAGATAAGAAATGTTGGAGGTCTTTTAAACTGTTTGTTTCATAATGTGTATGCAGAGAACCTTGATTGGCATAGGGGCCCTTTAGGAATATAAAGTTGCAGCAAAAATGTGTGATGTAACAAGACATAGAAGATGACCGGAACCAGGTCAATAATAGTAATAATTAGTGGATGCCACCAAGCAAGTTCTATTTCCTTTTTCTGAGTGTTTCCTCCTGTTCTTCTTTTGAAGTGATGTGTTGAGGTTTGGAATAGCTCCAATTCAAACTTTAGCATTACAAACTTAGCATGTGTGTGTAGTTCAGGTATATCTCTTAACAGTTACAACTCTTACTAACTGTGAATTAATATGTTTAAGGGTTGCAGAAATGTGCAGTTAGGTGGAAGATGTCATCATTACTCCTTTCCTTGCTTAAAACTGTATGTTCCCCTTAAATGTATAATGACCAGGATCCGTCTGTGTCTCTGAGACTTAGAAAGACATAACATAAGTCACATTCAGCCCTTTAGGAGCAAAATTTTAAAAGGACAAAATCTTGTGACCGATAAATTCTGTACAAAAGATGATTAGGATCAATGAGGCTGTTTATGGATCTATTCTTGGTGCAGCCAGTCCTTGTTCTGAATACACAAAAAGGTCACCTACAGTTATTTCTCTAGGGAACCTTAACTTGCCTCTGAGTTTTTTTTAAGACTTCCTTGTATGGCAGAATGTATTAAAACCCAAGAAAAAACATCCAACACATTAGTTTACCAGTACTTAGATGAAGTTTTTCTTTTCATCGGTTCATCCATGAAGAACTCTTATCTTGTGGGTGCCAACACTTCACTCTCTCTGGGGGGGAGCCATGATTGTCATGCTAGAACAGGACTACAAAACACTTTCCCTTTACCAACAATAAAAGGGTAATTGGATTATGTCAATGGAAAATGATGAGTTTATTTCACATGAAGTATTGAGTTCTTAATTCCTGTGATCAGTGAGAGTTTTTCGGATCTGCTGAAAATGTTCTTGAAAAATTAAAATGAATGCAGAAAAAGTTTGTTTAGCAAATTGTTACGGGCATAAGGCTAAGTATTTTGTAACTTTGGTTTTAACCGTATGATATGTCTTGTTTTTTTGTAGGCAGGACACAACTTTGCACACACTGATATTGGACATGTAAAGAGATTGTGCGGAACTTTCCTTGGTATGAGCAGGAAACTACCAATCAGGTAAAATTTATTTAGAAATTTTCTGTAGCCATGCAATGAAAACTATTATCATTTGTAGGATTGCAAGCCTCCCCTGTGCAGGCATCCAAATGCCTTCCTGGGTGCACCAGTTGATTATATTGGGTGAAGTCATTCCTTTAACACTTGAATGGCCTGTAGATGAATGTAGGGAATCGGAGCTGTATTATATTTACATATCCTGTGTCCATTAGCTGTATTAGCGTAGTTTAAATCAACTGTGTGTGATGTTTGTTCACACTGCATATTATTGCAAAAGAAAACTTTACTTTCAACACTTTTTTTTTTTTGCCTATTTTCAGCTCCTCTGTTTTCTTTTTGAGGTTTTGTTCTAGTGTATCCTAATGACCGTTTTTGCACTTCAGGTACGCCTTTTCTGACAAGATGAGTTTACCAGACCAGTTTGATTCTCGGGAAGCATGGCCAAACTGTCCCACCATTAGGGAAATTAGAGACCAGGGCTCATGTGGCTCTTGCTGGGTAAGTAATAGTTATCCCACATGACCATTTGTGTATAACTTAGACTGGTACCTCTCCTTGTGGCTCACCCCTGCATGATGTATAACAAGCCACACATAGCTGGTCCATGTTTCCATTACAAAACTAGATAAGTGCTGCCATCCCAATGATGACCATTCTATTCTCGATATTAGCCAGCTCTGTTGCGAGTGGTGTTACCAGCTTTACTGCATGGCATGGCTTTTGGAATTAAGAATTATGGTTGTGGTTTCTGGGCAGCAGGATGTGGCAGTGATCGATCAATCTGTGAACATGCTTGCCCTTTCACATGGGGGGAGCTTCAGCTTCTACACTTGATCACCATTTGCCTTTTTTATACTGCTCCTCCTTTCTACCCTACCATCCATCCCCCAAATGTCATACAGTGTTCCCCAGCCAGGTGCACCACCCAGCACTTTTCAGTTGGCTGTTTTTGGGTGGTTACTGATGAGCTGAGTCACAATACAGGGGCCACCACCCGCCTACAACTACTTACCACCCAGCTGAAAAAAAATTCTGGGTTGAGCACTGTCATAACGAATACTTAGCTCAACTTCATGTGCTCCCTATATTTGCATAGTACTTTGTGCTGCTGTGGGGCTTAAATTGTTGCCTTTGTGATTGGGACCTTTGAATTTTTCTGAGTCAATGTCTAAATTGAGGTCCATAGGCAAAGAAAGTTCTCCAAAGACAAGGCTGTTTGGTATATTTTGCCACTGGCCAACCTTTTGTGTTTTCCCCATCTCCTGCATTTGGTTTGCACCAACATATTGTCTGATAGGTTGGCTTTAAATTGTGGTCTAAGTTTGGGTAAATTCTGCTGGATGTGGCTGCAGATAACTTGTCTATAATGGGGACCATAGCCACCTTACAAGGTTGGAAGATAGTGAAACCTAATGGACAGGATGTGTTGCTGTTGCCTTCGGTTGGTCAGTAGTCTGTAGCATGACTTTGACAATACTAAAGCTTTCCAATTTTGGCATGAAAATTAGACTAGAACTACTTAACAAGCTTAGATGACTAAATATTTCACAGGGCTGTGAGCTCTCACACCTACTACTCATACCAGGCCTCCAGGAACCTGGCTTTCCAAAAGGGGACATAAACTGTGTGGTCACTATTCATCCGCACCAGGATTCCACCAGGCCATTTTTTACTTGGGACTTGAGTCTATAGTTTCCTTTTGACTTGCCCAGCAGTTTGGTAAATATACAATGTTCAGGGGCTTTGCAGGTAGCTTACAATTTCTTCTCGAATTTCAAATCTTCTAAAACAAAACCATTTCTACCACAAACTCCAAATTTTGAATAAAAAAATCTTTAAAGTTCTGGAATTACTTTTGTTCTTTACAAATCATGTGCATTTTTTCTATCTGGTTGCACATAGAAGGGCTAAACTTTCTTTAGGAAAATCATTTGGCTATCCTATTACCTGAGGATACCACATTGGCCATAAAGGGTTCTCTCCCCGGAGAAATGTTTCAGGTACATTGGGCTTGGCTTCGGGAGAAATTTAAAGTCTAGTTGCAGAGAATAGTAATGGGCAGGGCTCTTATGGAAAACTAAATCATGCTTGGCTTTTTAAGTCCACCTAAAGTTGATTAGATGGGGTACAAGTAACAGATCTCCCAGACCTGGGACATCTTTTTAATTTAAGAGATTCCAAGCAAACAAATGTTGTCTTACTTAAACTTTTCTGTGACTGATTTTGGAGTTGGGGATGTGAGTCAACAATTTTTTGGATAAAAAAAAAAAAAAAGCAATTTCAAGAAAGTTATTGCAAATGCCATTGTGTCTGAAACAATTGTGTGTATTTTTAGGCTTTTGGGGCTGTGGAAGCAATCTCAGACCGTACCTGTGTGCACTCTAAGGGGAAAGTGAATGTGGAGGTGTCTGCGGAGGATCTGCTATCTTGCTGTGGAATGGAGTGTGGAATGGGGTACGTTTCTGCAGGTTTT
>NC_092861.1:9426317-9470593 GCF_032062135.1 Pyxicephalus adspersus | reverse complement strand
ATAATAAACAACGCTTTCACAAATATTACATCATGTTCAATGATACAATAGATTCATTACAATTATTTTTCTTGATTTATGAACTTTTCTTGTAACATGTCCCTGATGTGTTTTGCCATTTGACTTCAGGACTTTGAGAGTCTCAACAATGGAAAAAATACAATACAATACAAAACAAAAAAATTTAATCATTCATATTACGTCTACATTCATTTTATTGTTACTGGCTTTAGTATTTTTCAAGCTGGAACTAGAATGCACAATAATCCAATGGGCATGTAGTATTGTAGGAAGGTCTGTCTAATAAGGGGTGAAGACCGGTGTTTTTTCCATTTGGCTATTTTGTATGGCAAAGTGAGCTTCATTTTGCATAATGTACTTTGATCCACTTGGTGGAAGATCATTTTGTTTGAGCCTAGTAAATGAATCTCATATTTTGCATGCAGGTGAATCACACTCAATCATTATCCATGCTATGTGTGTTTTACGTTACCAGTACACAGCTGGGGATGGGTAGGTAATAGGATAGGGCTCGGAGTTCCGAAGGAAATGAATCCTCAACTGGGGATTGGATGTAGCTTTAGGTAAAATGGAAAGAATAATTTTAAAGCAAGGCAATTGACCATGTTTAACTGAAACTTTTTTTGGTTGCTTTAGCTGTAATGGAGGATATCCATCAGGAGCCTGGAAATACTGGACTGAGAAGGGTCTTGTGTCCGGAGGATTGTTTAACTCCCATATTGGTGAGTGTTTTGCCTTCTATGTTCCTCAGTCTGATGGCAGCTAATATAAAAATTCCCTAACATGAAATTTCTATTGCCCTCCTCTCCAGGTTGTAGGCCATACTCCATTCCTCCATGTGAGCACCATGTCAATGGCTCCCGCCCATCTTGTAAGGGAGAGGAAGGAGACACTCCAAAGTGTGTGAAGAAGTGTGAGGATGGCTATGGACCAGACTACGGCTCTGATAAACACTTTGGTAAGTGAATTGCCTTTGGGATACGGAGTGCACATCTGATCTTGGATATAATTGCTTTTATTATCATCAAATGGAAGTCTGGCTTGCAGCTTGAATTTGTGAGCATTTGAGGGTTTTAATGGAATTCCTGAGTTTTCCCAAATGCCTTTTACATGTGCTTTGCCCAAGGGTTACAGGTTTTTCACCTTCCCAAGCATGCATGTATTCTTTTCATTGATCCACTGGCAATCTGTTCAGTTTCTGGGAGCAAAAGAAATATCTAAACGTCATTGTATTGAAGATATATGACCTAATGTGATTGTTTGCCCTCATATGACTGCTAGGCTAGAGTCCACTGCCCAGGGTAATCCCAGACAATGATGTTACAGATGTTTCAATTCTTCCAGTGAGGTAGCACAGAAAGGAGACGTGCTGCAGGGGCAGAAATAAAGTGAACCTGTTTTGCCTTGCATGCATTGCTTGGCATAAAATCGAAAGCTTTGCTGATGCTCTTTCCTATATTATGAATTGGTACTTTATTACATGGGTAGATGGCAAAATGGGCAAGATTATTCTATGGCCTCCTATGGGGTTGCTGTTCAATACTACTGGAGGACAAGTGGATGGAATACTCCCACCTGCTTTGCTTCAGATCCTCCTTCCCTGGTTCTTTAGGACATTGTCCAGTTCCCCACAGACACTATACTTGGTATATGCAGTGGTTGTTCAAATATTTCCCAACTCTTTATTTCTTTTTTTTTTTTTTTTTCTAGGCACTGACTCCTACACAGTCTCCAACAGCCAGTATGAGATCATGGCCGAGATATACAAGAATGGCCCAGTGGAGGGAGCGTTCACTGTGTATGAAGACTTTCCTAACTACAAATCTGGTAAGAACCTGAACTTCATGACTACAGTAAATTGTATTTTGTGAGGTGTCTAAGGCCGACTTTTATTTATAGTATCCTGTACTTTGACAAGTACAAGTGTGAGATCCTGAAGCTTCGATGGCAAAAAAATATTTGTTCTAAACCTAGAAACGTATGGGAACAGAGCCTTTGAAATGTTTTATTTTTTTTTTTATTTTTTTTTTTTGAGGGATATAGATTGCTTCTTAGGAATATGGAGGCAATTATTCTTGGCTTCTGCAAATGCTAGATCCAGATTTTGACTGTTTTCCCCTTTCCTAGGTGTCTACCAACATGTAACTGGAGAAGAAATTGGTGGCCATGCTATTAAAGTCCTTGGTTGGGGAGTGGAAAATGGAACTCCATACTGGTTGTGTGCAAACTCCTGGAACACAGACTGGGGTGATAATGGTAAGAACATTAAGACAAATGGAGAACATCATTTTAGTTATTGAGGTGAAGCCACAGACAACACAAGTGACTACAGATTGTAATACAACCTCACCCAGTAGTATATCCTTCTAGCCTGCTAGACCATTACATTGCAAATGATATCTCAATTTCTCTTACAAAAATAAACATTTTCTGACCTTTGGATTTGTAGGGTAACCCTTTCTCCAAAGGTCTCCCTGGCTTCATAGTTTTTGCAGCCTGGAAGTTGCCAATCAAAGCTCCCATGGCCAGTTTGACCCATAGGCCAGCAAAAGTAGAGTTCCTGAAACAAAGCAAGTTCCAGGGAAAAATTAATTTCATATATAAAATGTATTTTTGTCTTACCTTAACAGGCTACTTCAAGATTCTCCGTGGACAGGATCATTGTGGAATAGAATCTGAAATCGTTGCTGGAATCCCCAAAGATTAATCCCATATCAACTTGCTCTTTGTTGGCTCTCCAAGGCTAGGTTTTATCTTTCTCCCAAATTTTTAGCAAAAACCACTTTCTTTTGTGTATTGCATCCTATGAATGGACTGCTTTTTATCTGAATGCACATAATGAGATATTATGGCTCTGTGTAATTTTATAGCTTTGAATAATTGTGCAGGCGAGAGATTCTTACTCGGCTATCTCCTTGCCAAACAAGAGATGCCAACTTGGTCAGTGCCAGGTTTCAGGGTTCTAGCATACTGGCAAACCATGTAACCTTTATGTACAGTGCTGCTCTAAACTTGTGAATTTTGCACTGCAACTTTTTTTTTATATTGGAATCCTATGTTCGCCCCTCTACTCACATTCCCAAAGAAATTAAAGTCAAATATCTCCTTCCCCCCCCTTCCAACAAGTTATTTTATGATAGGTCTGTGAGATAATCAGCTTTGTAAATTTTGTCCTTAGGTGTTTTTGCTTAGTTATGGCTCATGTTCCAAGTAGTAGATGGCCAGGTTATGATTGAAGCCATGAAAACAGATTGCCGGTAAAATAAACCCCATAGCAGGGTCATGCCATGGTGGGAGTTCAACCAATAGTCTTGGGTTATAGTCTTTGGCTATGGAATTCCCAACAGTATGTGCAAAGCTGATTATGTCAACAGCTTATGTTGGTATAAATGTTCTATAGGAAGGCAAGAAGCCAAAACAGGATATGGCTGGTGGATGCTACATAAAGTCATAACAATGTAGAATCTGCTCAACGTCCTGCAGCTGCCTATTGTGTGCTCTAGTTCTGCCTTTACTACAGTTTAATGAATATCATGATTGTATTCTACAGTAGACCAGATTATCGGGGTGGGTTTTAATTTGTTTTTTAATCAAAAATGTAACATTTGTTTGCCAATAAAATGCCTTGTCTTCCTTTTATATTACGTGTTTGTCTTCTTGATGGGTATAATACGTCACAATAACTTATTTCATAAGACCCAGCTGGCCTCTTATATAAAACTAAAAGCAAGACTCTTACAATAGAATCTGTGTTCCAAGGTCTCTCCAGCCTGGGTCTCCTTCACTTTGGTGTTCATCATTCCCAGCAATCATTTCCAGGGATTAGTCCCTTTGCCTCCATTGCATTCTGTGGTTCCTTTCATCCACCCCAATATCACTACAGGCCTTGCCCATGATTAAGGGTCCAAACAAAGTGTGCAGGCATCAAACAAAACTGCTCCTCCACGATTAATATATTCCAGTTCTACAGCTTCTATCTGTTCCTTAGTGTTGATGTATCTGGTGCTTTTGTTCGTCTTGATTTTGTGTTTTGATTGCTAAATTCAGAAGGGATCCAGACTACATGTCTCTTCCTGTATAATCCTATGTTTGGCTTTACTGTTGATGTTCAATAGTTTGTTTTTGTAGCCTTTTTCTTCATACTAGCCTCTAAATGGGTTAACCTTAACATCCACTGATGTATATTGGATACAGTGGGGGAAGATCTGAAACTTGTCATAGATTTCTGGATGTGTTCTCCAGCATGGAGATCATTATTTCCTGTCCTAGGCGCACAATTGGAATCTTGAGCCCATCCCCAAACTGGGGGGTTTACAGGTGAGAACAATCTTCAGATACAGGTACCCATAGGCAAATATCATTGCATACTAAAACTCTTCCAAAAATTATGGATGTCACTGGATTTCTCCTCCATTGTTTTCCTACCAACAATGGCCATCAAGGAATGGTTTCTGTACTCTGTAAAATACATCAACCCTTTGTGACCAGTGATCACTGATACCTAGATAAGATCAATTTAACAGCATTGCTTAACATGACTTATTCATGTAGCATATTTTTGAATGCAAGACTTATTAAAACAGGTGCTCAGATAAGGGTTTATTGTCTTTTTAATTTGGCTCTTACAGGTACATTATGAAATTAATGGCACTGCAACATGAAGATGGCTGCAAGGTTGATTTAAGAAAACTGAAATTTTGTTCACTTTTGTACACCCAGCATTGGGCTTAAGTAAAAATGTAACTATAGATAAAAACAATATGATAAAGTCTTCACTAGCATTTACATCTTCTACAAAAGAAGAAAATGAAGTACTGGTAAACTGAAATATACTATTTTCTGGGTTTAGATAAGCTTTGATGTAACGGGGTGAGCTGGAAAGGTTAATATGGCTGCACTCTCCCCTCGTTTTAAAGTAAATATTTTGTTTGAAGAACTTTATGGCAAACCTGTGCTTTTCAGTCCACAACAAAACCTCCTTTGCAGCCTATACTTTCAATTTGTCACTCCAACTTTCCATTCACTGGTTCGGAGTATATGAAGGAACTTGGGATTCCATCTCAGAGACTGAGTTCGTCAAGCACCAGTCACATGCAGAACATCCATAACTTTTTTTTTTTTTTTTTTTTTTAAGCTACAATTCACTTTTGCTACTTCAGGTGGCCTAAGAGTGTGACGGGCAAGGCAAAGAGAAAGTTGACTTAAACTTGAATCTGACCTGAATGGACAAAATATGGGTAAGCTAGATTTAGGTGACAGGAAATATACTTTTCTGCAAGTGCTAGGATCACAACTGCACTGGTACCATCAAATGGGTTCCAGATCAACAATCCATTATGATCTTGAAGGAATTGCTCCAGGTCGCTGGCCCATATGGACCTGCACTGTGCTCAGGTACTGCTAGAGCTTGTAGCAGGAGAGATACATGATGGTTAAACTATGCTTTGATATCAAGGAACCACATTTAATTTCCTGATGGTAGCCAGAATAGTTTGTGTTTGATCAGACAATGGTTTGCTGAGGGAATCTTCCAACAAATCGGCAGAACGTAAAAAGAAAAAAAAAGTATTTAAACAGACCAGTAATACTTTAGTAAAGAAAAATGCCAAACA
Organism: Pyxicephalus adspersus; assembly: GCF_032062135.1. Classification (NCBI taxonomy): domain Eukaryota; kingdom Metazoa; phylum Chordata; class Amphibia; order Anura; family Pyxicephalidae; genus Pyxicephalus; species Pyxicephalus adspersus. Next base: position 9,464,960 of record NC_092861.1, on the reverse strand, counting down.
AAGCTGGAACTGAAAAAGCAAGTTATTAAGGTTTCTGTAAATGAATAAATTATATATACCCAACTACATGTGTGCAGGCTAAATAAAAGGAAAAAACAAAGTGTTGTTTTTTTACAGCCTTCATATTTGTAGTATCTATTATCAGAGTCACAGCCTGGCCCTTCTGGGTCTTCACCGCTCCTTTAAACTTTTGTTGGTTGTTGTAGCAGGCAACCAATGTAGCAATAGCCATCATCTAAACACATGCAAAAGTTATGGCCAAACAATAATATAGTAATACACAAATAAATGGGAAGCTGCACCCCCAGAGGTCAGCAAACAAAAAATTAAAACATTTACCTGGATTTGTAATAACTTCCAAAATAATTTTATTTCCTTTTTTTGTATTTCCAGGTACCCCTTTGAGCCAAGATACCCGGGTCTCTGACCTTCACAGCATTTAGGCTGAACAAGGTGGCCAAAAACACACCATTACAGATTAGTCAATGATAGAGCCACAATGACTGCGATCCATACATATGTGCTAGATAAAAGTAGGGTCACCTTCCTCATTGTTCTTAGTGTGATGATTGGGCAAGAGAAAAAAAAAAAAGTAACAGGTTTGCACTAAAGCCAACCCACCACAGCTGCTTACACTTGACTTATTTTCTCCCTTGTCGCTCTGCTGGCCCAGGGAAATGAAGGGACATATGTCAAGTGACAATAAAGCTTGGCAAACTAGCCAAGGACCTACCCCCTAGTGGACATACAGTATAATGCTTCATAGAATCAGGTGGGTCCAGGCCACTAGAGGGCAGTCCTTGATGCCCTCATATAAGCATTGCTGCAAAACATTAAAGAGGGTGACAACCTGGAGAAAATGTACAAGTTTGGTCACCTGGCCACAGAAAGCTGGGAAATACCGAGCTTGGTCACAAAATAATTGTTAGATTGCATCAAATCTTGAAGCTGTATCATATAGCAAGCTTCAGCTTTTGACCAAAAAAAAACACTTGCTGCCATTCACCATCCACTATATTTGTAGGAGTACAGCAGGAGAAAGGTACAGCAAGACATCGGGTGCATGTTGCAGAGTATAAGTGATGAGCTCATTAATGCATTCAATGCTAAACTCACCCACTGATGAAAAATAGAGTGGGAGAAGTAAGCAAATATGGTGAATGCCCTTTTAAATCAAAGTACAATTTCTCACCTTTTCCCAATCTTTTACACATCCTTTTTCCTTTTCCAGGTACTCCACTATCCCCGGTGCTACGGGATGAACCGGTGTCAATGATGACCTTCTGGTAGAGCACAGCTAAGTTCCTAAACTCCTGATATAACTAAAAGCTAGAAGAGAACAAAGCAGTACAACACTATCAGAATAATTTAATTTCTTTGTATTTAACTAAATTCAATTTGTTGTAAAATAAAACAAAATTATAATTGCAAGTGGATATAGTTTTTGAAAATACACAGATAATATATGCCATTTTACTGATTTAACTTTCCGTCTTTACGTCTATAAGTTGATGCAGAAGGCACTCAACATGTATTGCCACCAATATTCAGCAAGTTAAATTCACAAAATAGTGAAAAGATTTGCAAAAAATTGTCTTTTTGCACAATTTTTCCCAAAAATACATTTTAAAATTTTGCTCATCCCTACCGCCTGCTTAGTGGGGAACACAACATTACCATACTGTATGATGCCTACTGTAGTAGAATGAGCTTGAAGAAAAGTTTATCCTATTCTAAAATAGAATTTCGTAAAGTATGGGTCAGACCAGAATTGTGGTATGGAGAGAGATCATTGACCAATATAATGGATCCCTCACATTGGCCACCAATATAAGGGGGCCTTGTCCACTGATAACCAATATAAAGAGACCCTTCTTCACAGACCACCAACGTAAGAGGGCACTACACTATTCACCACCAATGTAGGGGAACATCACCATATACCTCTAAGGCAGGGGTGTCAAACTCTGGCCCAGGGGCCAAATCTGGCCCCAACGTCCTTTTTTTTGGCCCCGAAAGGAATCCTAAATATGAACTGCAGCTGGCCCGCCACTGCATTGAAATAGCGCCACTACATTTCCAGGCATCACTGAGGGCTATAGACCAGTGGGCCCTCTGCATATGAGTAGCCTAGCATTGGATTTTTTATAAATGCAACTAATGCCAGGAATTTTAGTAGCCGCGCTATTTCAATGAACAGGGAGTTTCAGCGGCGGGCCACTCATAAGATTTAGCCCCGCATTGGCCGTGTATGGCATTTCCAGCACTCCCCCTCAGCTGTACTTTTCCTTGCTACTCCAAGGCATGGACTGGAATGGTTGGATTTTCATAGAAGAATATTGTTATTATTATTGTTAGCCTGTGCAAAAAGGTTACCATTAAAATTTAACTACAAATAGAAAAAGAGGGATAAGATGTTTTCTTAAATAATTTTTTTTTTTAATTCTTATGCCTCATTCTCTAATACAGGCTTGTTCTAGATTGAATGTGAAGCAAAACCTCCTTGTTTCCATATGAATAGGGTTTATATCTAATCAGAAGGAAAAACGTCCTCAACTTTTTCTATAAAATTTAAGTTTGGCCTTCGACTTTGTCTAAGATTTTAATTTTGGCCCACTGTGTATTTGAGTTTGACACCCCTGATCCAAAGTAAAAATGGGCCATCAATGTAAAAGGCGGAGTACACTGACCGCCAATGTAATAGCCACCTCTCACTGATCACCAATGTAGGAAGCTCTTCACTACCAATCACCAATGGAAGAGCAAATTCCCCGCTAACCCCCAAGGCCAGCACCACACTGAGCAAAGTTTAGGAGATACTCTAACAACTAATGATCCATATGCTGTATAGTCAAATAAAAATACTTGAAATGTAAACTATAAAGGAAAAAAACATGTTCACATAACTGAACCCCAAGCTTGACCTACTGTTGGGATATCCTCAAGCAATTGGTGATCTTTCTTATTTTCTGTGAACCTCCAGTCCGACTGATAAAGAAAGTTGTGAAAGTTTTTCACAGTGGGGATCTTGGTACCCGGACTGATGGTCACGTCTTCCTCCAGAGCTCATAGAAGCAGATAGAAGATACAGCATGTGTGACTACGAAGCACAGAGAAAGAACAATTCCTTAGGTAGGCCATGGAAACTTCATTCTTGTTCTTTTACAATCCCTGCACCCCAATTTAATCCACCCTACAGTGGTGCCATCAGTTCATGGTTAATATGTGCTACTTCTTTTACTTAGAGCTAAAGGTTCCATTCCAATAAGCAGCCAATAATAACCCATGTAGCTAATGGACCTCACAACCTTAATGACCCCATCAGATGACATTCCGTCAATGCTTACCATCTTAAAATCCACAAAAATATACATATTAAAAGCATAGTTATCAAAAGATTCCGGATCAGAGGTTAAAACTAACAATACACTCACCGTAGTTCCCCTTTCTGGACTCGGATGACAGCGGCATAGCTCCTGCCCTTCTCATTCAGGTACTTGTAGCTCCTGGTGTCCTGTAGGGAAATGGTATTAAACCTGCAGCTGGGGAGACAATTTCTGCATTACAGAGAAGTTGAGAAAGTGTGGCTTTCCTCAAGGCGTATTCTCTTGCAGGGTCTTAGTAATGGCTGATGCTACCCGCATATCTGTGTAGAACAAGGGTGACCAATCTATGGCCCGTGGGCCGCATGTGGCCCACAGAGCTGTCAGATCTCTCGTCATTCCCTCTCTTCTCTCACTGCTCGTTGGCTTGCGGGGGATTGGGCGTGTTTTTTCTATGCAAATCGTCATATCTCCTTCACTGATTATCATAGAAATTTGAAATTTTAAGGGTACACAGGAGACCCTATTAACTGCAATTAAACCAAATAAAAACTTTGTAAACATAACAAATTGCCAGATACAGCATAAAATTCTAACAACAATTAGGGATATTTTTTATATTAAGGGGGCGTTTTCAAAACCAGGGTCCCTAAGTGAGTTTGCATGTTGGGGACACCCTGGGGGACACTCTCATGGCAATGAACATTAGGGTACTGCCAATTTTCTGTGTGCCCTGGTGCCCCTTAAAGGTCACAAAACTTCAAGACTGCATTCAGACTGGCAGTGTGGTTACCCCTTAATCGTGCCATGGAAGAAGACACTCTGCAGACGAGCAGGGCAAAGGAATGAGAGGCTGGAGAGCTGCCTGTTACACATAGCTGGACACTTACATTCTGTGACCCTCAATGTCTCTGGAACAGAGGAACGTTGACAACTGGTGCTGAAGATGTAGTAGTAAGAACATTTACCCCTTGGCTATCTGACACATGAATTGGATTTCTCTGGAAGTATCCATTGCAGAGATTCTTCATTTGTCATCTCTTTTAATTGGTGCATGTACATTAGGGTAACTAGAAACACTTCAATTCAATATAATTTTAAATTAAAACTATTCTAGTTTTAAACATATATCTTTAATGTTTGTTTGCATTGTGACCGCGAGTTTTATCCCAATGTCAACACCTGCCCCCAGATGAAAAAAGGTTGGGCACCACTGGTGTAGAAGAAAGGCACACAGATCAATTCACAAAGCTTTACAAAGAAATGAACAACTGTAAATGGAGGAAGGTGTTCAAAAACTTGTAAGTTCCTACAGTGCATTTAGTGTGTAATTAACAGTAAATGGCAACCTAACACATGTGCCGTGCATTGCAGCATGTTCATTAACACAGAGATGTGTCTTTCAATGCCATGTATTCGTACACATGAGCCATAAGGCAATCCAACCATGTTATTTGAAGGATATGCAACTGCAAGTATTCCCATATTGTATGATAGTTATTTTGGCAGTCAACTTCAGAATAATTGCAATGGTCACATTTAAAGGAGTATTTCCAATTGACTTGAGACAAAACCCCATTTTACATTGAAGTAATGCTAAATTATGATACAAAGTAATCACATACCCTTCCTTTCTTCTTTATAGAGTATTTTCCAGGTTTTGACCCCGAATGTTGGGTTATCTAGTCAGATTTGACCTGGTTCGAATTTTGCCACTCGTTCCTATTCAGTAGTTATTAGAATTTACCCTCCCTGGCGGTAACTTCGAGTGTGGCTCAGGGTAAAAAAACCTGCTGAAAGCGGTAACCTGGAGCCACAATCAGGGTAGCTAAAAACATAAAAAATAAAGACTTACCTGGTCCCATCGTCCTCCAGCCTCCTGCCCGTCAGATCCCATCCTCTTCCTCCGATCTGTCCCCCAGTGAGTGCACTGATGTTCCCCGGGAGTTCCCACCGACGTTGTAGCGTCAGTGCGTGCGAGGGAGCGTGGCAGGAATTTCCATTTATTTTGTCTTGGACTCAGAACAAAATGACTGTATTAAATCCAATACAAAGTAACCATTGTAATTTATAATTATATATATATACATATTTATTTATATTTATTTATAGACTCCAAATAGGGGTGCTGAAATGCCATGCTGCGTGAATAGTAGTAAATCTCCTGAGCATATTGAACACAAGGTCTGTTTTAAAATAAATACATCAAATCTTTAGAGTAAGGAAAAATAGTAAATCACTTGAAGAATAGTCATTACCCACTTCAGTGCCTCCTATACCACCAGTGTGCATTGATGTCCCTTTGCCTCTGCCCAGCCTTACCTGCTCCACCTTGTTCATAAGCACCTGAATGCTGTCCTAATGAGGTTGTAGCTCTCTGCGGTCACAGAATCCAGGCACGTGTCACTTTATAATATTAGCAGCCCCGCCCCTGCCTGTCACCAGCGACCAATGTCTTTTAAGCTCAGTAGTGGATGTGTGGTGTAGCGGCGTGGTGTGAGTGTGGTGTGACATGAGGGGCGTGGCATGCTGATGCTAGTCACTGCCCTGGAGGTTCTCTGGCTGGCCGTGCGCAGCAATACACCTGACTGATAGGGAATGCTGAGCTTTATGGTTCACACAGAATGACAAACCGCCACTAATGAGTTAAGAATGGTTCTCTGTGCAAACTGATTTGTATAGACAACACCGGCTTATATATAATAATTCATCCTCACTGTGTCTGTAAATAATACATGACATGACCCCCTCCAGGAATTCTTTTGTTCTTTCATCCAATGACTCCAAGTTTGCATACAAATTACACTACTAAAGTCACTGAAGTCAGAAGTCCTAATTTACTTGCTCCACCCCAGGACCTCAGAACACATGTCATTGGGTTAATATTACAGCCAAGCTCTTAGCATTTTCAAAGAAAAAGGTCAGCAATGGCTGGTTCCATGTTTCATCAGAATAAATCGTCTGGAGGGCATTGTGCTGATAAATGGAATGCTGACACCAATAAATTACACAGGATGTAATGAGGAAAAATTGTGGTTGGGCAATGACATAAAAATCCTGTGTAATTTAAATTGTATATAACAATTAATGACATTATCATAATCTTAGGTAATAGCAATCCACAAAGAACTGTTTAATGGGGGGAGCAGTGAAGGATCCTATACAGAGTTCATTGTCCTATGATATGGGGTCCGTATAAGCTCTCCTCTCATATCTTAAGTGAACAGTGACACCAAATATATTTTAGATGGACTGTAGGGAGCCATTCTTTTCTCTGGCCACCAATGCAAGGACTCCATTTCCCTTTAAACTGTAAAGAAGTCGCAAATATAAAGTGCTCTTCTTCCTTTGGCCATCAATGTTAGGGGGTTCTCTTATCACAATCACCAGTGCACATGGTAGAATTTCTCCCACTGACCACCAATGGAAAGAGCCACCTACATGGGGTGCTTTCCTTCCTATGACTACAAATTTACACCACTATTAGGAGAGGTTTTCTACAAATAATTGGTCCTCTTCTCCCTGTGGCCACCAATGTAATGTGACTTCTCCCTCTGGTTATCAATAAAGGAGCCTTCTCCCTGTAATCACCAAAAAAGGGAGCATTTCTTCCCCTGCAAAGCAATGTAATAGAGAATTTATAAAAATATAATATAAACTTTACATTTAGGTTTTAGCAAAGACAGGGTATCATAAATACTATCATGGCACAAGTATTAAAAAAAAAGATCAAAAGTTACCTAACAGGCAGGAAAATGCAGAATACATATTCTTAAACAGATGGTCAAAGCAAACAGAAGATCACTACAGTTTCCCCAATGTATATGTGGAACGTCCAGCAATCTACCTAAGTGCTTCCTTGATTAGGGCAGATGTAAGCTGCCTTACAGGTAGGTAAAAAAACAGGTAGTCCCCAGGTTACATACAAGATAGGGACTTGTAGGTTTGTTCTTAAGTTGAATTTGTATGTAATTTGGAACAGGTACATTATTTTATTAAATGTAATTAGGACAGATGTTTGTCTCAACGTATTATTAGGCAGTGTAGTGTCAGTTACTTATAAAATCCTCACTGTTAGTAATTCAAAACCAAAGCAAAAAAAAAAACTTTATGTAGCTGAGACTTTCATTAACTTTTGGAGCAAGCTGTGCTTTGATATGCAAAAAGAAACAACTGCAGAGTTTGTCTTGGTCAAAAAGAAACAACTGCAGGGAATCCTGTGAATCCTCCTGTTATAATTTCTTCAATCTTCTGATCAGACATGAGGCTACCTGTTCATAAAGAGACGGCAACAACATATATCAATTGAACGGTCATTTTATTTATAGCAATGAAAATACATTGTATAACAATGTCACAATACAGATCATTCCCAACACTGCTGAGCTGAGAATGCAGTGTAGACTAGCGGGTGCCAACCGGTGGTCCACAGCTCTGGCTGGTGGTCAGAAGAAGGACCCCACTGGAGGGGGCGCACCGGCCAGAACCGTGGACCACATCCCCCGTACAAATCCCTGGCTCAGGGAAGTGGGTGGGATGTGTCCCTGAAGACAACCAGCCCACTCTGTCATTGTAGGCTTAGATCTGTGATGGGAAGTGGGTGGGGGTATGCCATCATGACGTCACTATGGGGGGGGTTTCTCCCCTTTGAGTGACACCCGCTCCCCGCGGTCAAAAGCAGGTAATTTTAGTGGTCCTCGGGACCAAAAAGGTTGGCAACCACTAGTGTAGACCAACCATTCTCATCCAGGGTTCTGTGCAGTCCCAGGGTTCCTTTCAGTGGTTCTTTGAGCGGTGGCTTCCCATTGGTAGTGTCTGTAAAGCTCCGGATCTAATGCCACTTGGCAAGGCCACACTCATAATACCGATGATCTTCATACCAATTTATTATGATGGATTGCATTTTTCACACTTGGAAAAAAAGAGCATTTTTTCAATATTTTATCAGGGTTTTCCTGAGACATGAACTTCCTTGGGGGTCTGCACTATACCCAGGGACCACCAGGTGAGGGCTGTTAGTAGCATTCCACCAGCCAGATATATGGGGGCGTAATTGTGCCGAAACACTGGGGTGTCATTGGGCATACACCATTTCTTGATGGTAGACAGAATGGTTTGGGTTTTCTTAAATGATGGGTCTGTTAGGGGAATTTTCTGATTGATCTGAAAAATGAAAATAACATCATATGATTAATATCAGAGATGTGTAATACATTTGAACAATGGCAAGGAAAGCTTCTGCAGGGAAATGAAAACATCTTCAGGAGATTCCAACAAGCAATATATTTGTATGTTGACAACACACTGCCACTGGGATCGCTGATCCTTTTAGGCAACGATCTGCTGCATTATGATGGCTCGAGGAATGTAGCAACAGCATTGCCTGTAGCAAATCTAAATATGCGGAAACATTAATTATATGCAAACAAATGTTATTTATTTCCTAATGCTGAGATCTGCCCAGGGGTTACCCTGAGAATGAGTCTTAGTACTAATCCAAGGTGTTGCTTTTGTCACAGAAGAGGCACAATAGATGAAGGAAGGGCGTTATGCACACTATGGTACCCTATGCTTTTTTCTTTGCAAGATCCTAACCTGCCGGTGCTCCAGACAATGTCTCTGACATCACCAATGGGCCACATTTTATATTCAGTAATGCTACAAAAAGCCATCAGACTGCATATATGCTATAGGACAGGGGTCTATAGGGGTCAAACTCAAACACACAGAGGGCCGAAATCAAAAACTAAGACCATGTTGGGGGGCCAAACCTGAAATTCACTGAAAAAATTGAAGTTTCTCTTTCTCACCAGATACAAAACCTTCCCACACAGAAACAAAGAGGTCCTGTCTAACACTTAATCCGGAACAAGCCCACAACAGAGAAAGAGGCCTAAGGATTTTTTTTTAATTTAAAACTAAAAAAAATTTTAAAATCAAAATGATCTACCAACAATAAAAATGCTAAACATATATTTATTTATATATATCCTGAAGTGACTGAAGCTACTGAGACATTGAATGGCTTGCCAATGCATGTATTTCCTTTATCTTTTTGGCCTAAGCAGACTGCCCCAGTGATGGCAAGGGCATGACCAAATGTGTTGTGGAGGTCAGTTGGAGGAAGCTATTGGAATCTGGATGCTCTCTTAATATGGGGGCCCCTAGATATCTGCCAACCCCACCCCAACCTGGAGAATGTGTACAGGGGTATGTTGTAAGCCTTACCCCTTTTCCAGAAAGGGTTCAATAAGCCATATAAATAATGACACCACACATCAAAAATATTAAGCTTCGGTCATTGGGCATTAGAAGTACTCCGCCTCTTCCGTCATCGCGCAATTAAGCTTCGGTCATTGAGCAGCCAATGTGGGTGCCAGAAGAGGACAGCTGTCAATAATTAGTATAGTAATGTCAAACTGGAACTTGACTTGGTAAAGTTCCGAGTTCTGATCGGAGCAGCTCTAGTCAGCAGCTGGCACCACCAACACTTGTCCGGAGCAGTGATCCTGTACATTCCAGAGGGACATACCCGAGTAAAAAACAAAGTTCTTTATTTTTAACAAAGATATCGTGGTTTATACTCAAAGTATATACAGCATAAATGACTTTTTCCTATTATATAAGACATATAACATGCTGACAACAAGTACAAAACATAAAGCATCCATACCTCATCCCGCTACCGACAAGTGATTGTTCGTACAGCCTTCATGTTTGTTGCATTTATCAACAAAGTCACAGTCTGGCCCTTCCGAATCTTCACCACCCCTTTAAACACTTGTTTGTTGTTGTAGCAGGCTGCCAATGTAGCAATAGACATCATCTAAAAACACAAATACATTCAACATTTTTGGGAGACTTTTGCAGCATTATCCTGCAAGTTCAGCCCACTTATTATTTGCGCTGCAATTTTTTACCATAAGGCTGCAGTTGGGCTTAAAAATCCATTCATAAAGAAAACCAATTTTTATTTGCTACAAAACAATTAAAAAAACCTTTAAACCAATATTCTCTATCTGTTAGGGTTACAGCATTTTGTGCACTCACCAGCGGCACTGCGCAGAATTTGAACACGCTCTGGTTTTGAAGTCGGGACAGATACTGCAAGACATCAGGCACATGTTGCAGGGCATTAGTGATAAGTTCATTCATACATTGCAGGGCTGGCACAACATTTTCAGGTTCGGTAAAGTCAGTTAGGTCCTTTCCATATTTACACCATACCTGGTATAGAGTAATAGACATTGCTCATTATAGTATAATTGTTTTGAAACCATGTACAACTCATTGTAACTCACAGGACAGCAATGGAACTGAAAGCAGTCAGTACTTTAGGATTTGTAGCCATGTAAGAAGAATTTGGGGCAATGTCATTTTATTCCTGGAAACTTCCTGACTTGTCAAATCCATGAGATGGGAAATAGAAGGAGATAGAAACCAGCTAGGGCAGGTGGGGGAGCAGTGCTAAAGCAGTGGTCCTCTGCAAAAGAAACAACTACTTCATGGCTTATTGGAGTATTTTTTTGCTTCTCAAGGTAAAGAAACAAAAATCCCATGAGCGATGGGAGAGACGAACGTTAGTTTCTACCTACCGATCGGCTTTAAAACCATTATCGACTTTTCTTTATTATGAAGTAGTTCCTTCTCAAAAACCATGATAAATTTTCTAGTTGGCAGAAGACTGTACTTGCCTCTTTTGGCCATAACTTTAGACCAATATTCAGGTCTTCCAGGAAATCACGGATGATGTTGGTCTTCTGCAGCAACAGACCCATGGAGCTGGAAAGCCTTGTGTCCTCTGCTATAATGGGGTCCTCCAGTTTTGATGCAGAGAATAGAACTGAAAGGCCAATTAGCAAAGAACTGGATATGTATTGGCAGTACTGTGGGGGAAAATATGGAAAATGTTGGAGAAAGGGTACAATTTTCATGTATTTAGTTGTAAAGACCAATAAACAACCTATTTACACTTTTAGGCCATTAGATAAAATCTGAAGACTAGAATAAACATCCTTTTAGTGTTATTTTAGATCTAACAGGGCCTCTAACATGCCTTGATGGACCAAATCCATGTCCTGATATTGGGTTTCTGGACTCTCATTCATATCCAGTACCTGTACGTGGAAAGACTCACATTTGGTGAGCAGTGGTTGATCACATGCAAGGAATCCTAGCAGCACGACCTTGTTGTGGTCTGCACTTCAGGTATGCAGTGTAGCTGGGGCACATATCAATGACCAAGAACACCAGCTCCAATATTTATCACAATAGCCACATCTGATTCTGTCCTATCCCTGGGTGTCTCTATGTCAAAATTTACATTTATGCATTAAACCCCCTAAAAGTCTCACAGTGTTTTATCAATTTTGCAGCAGGTCATAGAAATACCTAAAAATGCTGCTTCTTATCCATAAAGGGGCTTAGTTCCATTCTGATTTGGACATAGGTGCTCATCAGTGTCTTTTAACCTAGCACATAGGCTATGCAAGGTTCACTGACCACCACAGTGATCATGATACATTACCCTAGAGCCACGGTACCCCAGCACTCTTATTAAACTCTCTCTCTGAGGTTATCAGCTGCCTCTTCTGTTTTCAGACAGTATTCCTGTATCTCAGGAAGTCAGCACAAGCAGTTTGTGTGAATCACAGGAAACAAATCTGATGAAGGGGAGCTGTATGATGACTAACAACAGTTAAGCTAACCAGAGTAGCTCCAGGAGAGAAGTGCAGAGAAAGCATTGGTAATGGCACAATTGGTATTCAGTCTTGGTTTTATAGCCATCTCGGCTGGTAGCAGTAGTGTTACAAAGGTTGGTCCTGCTATTGCTTCTTCTGTGGCATGTGAAGTCAGTCATCGTCAGGACAGAAACATACCAAGCCTTCCATGTTTGTCAAACCAAACTGACGCTGCACCCTGAACACATAGCTCATAATATCCCCACTCTCCTGAGCTTTTCACCAGCCAGTACAATTTGACAGCAGATACCTGGAGCAATGGCAATAATTGTCCTTTATTGTCCGTCTGATATATGTCTTGAATAGCTGTGACGTGTCTGAGATGGGAACTGCACTCACTTTAGAAGATTTTATTTTGCAAAAAGTGCTATCAATTATGTCCTCTGACCAATGTTTATGAGACTGAGGAGGAGGATGAGCAGAAGGAGGAATCTGTTGAAGACCTCTCGGGTATGATACCAGTCATCACCAGTCTAGTAGACATCTATAGGGTTATGTTACAGATAAGGATCAAGGTCTGGAGCCAGGGCCAGACGGAGCAGATTCCATCATGGCAAATTGTATGCTTGATGGTTTTCGCAGTGATAAGTGTATTGTTGATTTTAGGGACATCACTACTGAATAGCCACACTTAGACCTTTGCCATCACTGAAGAAATGTGGAAGGGAGACAAAACTCTGCTATTATGAATGCACATTGTCCACCTGAGTACAGATATTGGGTGTATATCATCCCATCAGTAGGCATCTCTCTAGCCAAATGTGGACAATCCCAGTTCTCTTAGATACGATGGCTAATTATTTCCAGCCATTGAGGCAGAATTAGGGTACATGGAATTGGGGTACATGGTATCATGGGAGTTAGGGAGGGCTGGGAGTTAGGGTACATGGTATCATTCTATCTAACGTTCTTTCTCGCATTCTTAAAGTGTCAGAATACCTAAAGCTACGTACACACTTCCAATTATTATCGTTGGAAAACGAACGACGAACGTTCATGCACGATATATACGAACGATCGTATAGCACCGATCCTGCACATAGAGTTAACGACACGATCGTTCGTAGATATTGTACACACAATAGATACGATCGTTTGAGCGATAGAGGAACTATGTGCACGACAGGAAAGTGAACGGACGTTCGTTCATCACGCATGCTCTGAACATGGACGATCAACGAACGACCGTACACACGAACGATGTTCAACGATCGTCGTCCAATCCAATCCGTCGGTCCGGTCGTTCGTTTCCAGCGACTTTCCTCGTTCGTCGGCGTCGTTGGTTACTTTTTTACGAACGATTTTTTGCCCAATCGATCGTTCGTCGTTCGATTGGAACGATAAAAATTGGAAGTGTGTACGCACCTTAACTCTGGACCTGATGGATTACCGGGGTCAAGAAACTTGATGTTTGGCTAGATTTGTCCAAATAAGTGGAGCTGTCATTCCCAAATGGACTATTTTAGTGGCAGTGATCAGAACTAGGGAGTGGGAGGGAATTTTAATTATTGTTGATTATTTTATAAAGCTGAGCAACTTAAAAGTCCGGCATGGAGTATTTGAATACCAATACTAATAGAATTTGAACACCGATTGGGACGATTTACTTTTATTAGTTCACATATATGGTAAGAATTCCAATTGTCAGTGCAGCTGCTAAGGTTTCTCTTTAAACAGATACAATCACATTAAAAACATTCAGTGGTTTAAAGTTGCATACACAAGTGCAATTATTGTCGTTGGAGAGCATCTTTCACGATCCTTTCCAATGACTAAAGACTGCAAGATGCATGAACGAGTTCTATACATACAGCACCGTTCTGCTCCATGGAGAGGGGAGAATGACAGAGCAGCACCCCAATGCGCTCTCCCCCTTCCCTTACATTACAATCGTTCGTCGTCCATCGTCCGCAGATCCGTCCATCATTCAACAAATAGAAGACAGGCGCTGTACACACGCCAGATTCTTATCCAATATCGGCCTTGAGCCGATTATTGGGCGAGAGCCATTGGACGTGTGTACGTAGCTTAACTCTTTCTAGTTGCTCATAAAAGTGAACTATTCTGTAACAGTATGCAGATGAAGCCTATTTGATTGTGAAGGCTGTGTAAATCTGAATCCTTATCTGAAATAAGCAGGGCTGGGATTGTCTGGGTAAAGGAAGTTTACCTCTAAGATAAGGTCTCAGAATTTACATAGCCCTCATTGCATAAAATGTAATAGGTAAATGGCTGTAAAACAATTAACTAAATTTGTGTAGGATGGAGGAAGTGAAACGCCTAAAGAAGATGAGGTGTGTAAGTCGTAAGCAAAAATTACGAAAGTCATTTCTCACCTTGTCCCAATCTTCTAAAGATTCCATTTCCTTCCCCAGGTACTCCACCCTCCCCAGTGCTACCTGCTGAATAGCATCGGCAATCACCTCCTGGTAGACCACAGGTAAGTTCCTAAATTCCTGAGAGACCTGGAAGCAGACAACAAGACAAAATATGAATGTGATTTCTTTTTACATTTATTGGGGAAGTGTGGGGGGGGGCATCATGGCCAAGAAATTCAAAGGGATGCATAGGTAAGCAGGTAGGGGTGCAATAGTTTTCTGTGGTGCAGGTAAGCAGCTGCAATTGGTTGATTAAGGATGCAGAGGTAAATAGTGAACAAGGGGTAAAGTTGCAGAGGAACACATTATTATTATACAGTATTTATATAGCAAATCATATTATGCAGCGCTGTACAAAGTCCATAGTGATGTCACTAATTGTCCCTCAAAGGAGCTCACAATCTAATGTCCCTAACAAAGTCATATGTCATTAATGTAGTCTAAGGTCAATTTTAGGGGGAACTGGGAGGAAAACTGGAGTACCCAGAAGAAACCCAACACAGACACAGGGAGAACCTGCATACTCCATGCAGATAGTGTCCTGGCTGGGGTTTGAACCGAGGACCTAGCGCTGCAAAGGCCAGAGAGCTAACCCCTGAACCACCGTGCAGCCCATGGGGAACAGATGGGGAACAGATGGGGAACAGATGGGGAACAGATGGGGAACAGATGGGGAACAAGGGGCACAGAGGTAAGTAGTGAATGCATAATGCAATATTAGATTTATTATTGTGCATACGTAATGAAAGAATTTCAGTTTCAGAAATGATTTTGCTGATGTTGAAATGGGTACTGTCACTTGTGACACAATAATTAAAGCATGATTTGTAGATACAAGATATGCAGTACATTGTGTATTGCCCCATATTTTAGCCCTATGTCACGTTAAGCTACTTCTATTGTCAGCACAGTGTTGCAAAACCCTACATTTGGAATACATAATTCCCCTAGGGAGTACCCTAGGTCACGTCTCTATTGGAATAACGCTCCAGAATTTAGTCTTTTTTGAATTATCATTTTTGTTTATTATGTTGTTTTTCACTTTCCTGCTTTATAAATTAGAAAATTAGTATTTACTTTTGACTATTTTGACTTTTGATCTTGGTATTGTTACTTGACTTTGTATGATTTTGCACAATATTATTTTGTTCCAGGTATGGTAGCACTTTTTGTTTTGGGATAAAAAGATTGGGAACTCTTGCCAGGCGGTATATTTTTTACCTAGCAACTGAATTAATAAAAGTTTACAAAACTGTGTGTAGTAATCACCTAATCATCAATATATGCAGCACTACACCTAATACTGCATTGGCTAGCAATGATGAAAAGCACTTCCCTGACCATCAATGATGGCAGGGACCACACTGCTATATTATATATATTGGAGTAGTACACTGACAAACAATGTAAGTAGGCAATTCTCAAATGTCTTCCCTTTGCTATGGTCTACCATTTTAGAAGGGCCATTCTCTACTGACCAAGCTTGTAAAGGGACCCTTCTCTAATACCAACCAGTATAGGGGGTCCTTCTCATCTGTTCAAACAGGACACTACACTACTTACACCAATGTAAGGGGGCCATTCTTTGCTGATGACAAAGGTAAAGGGATATGTTTCCACTGGTCACCAAAATAAAAGGGAATTTCATCACTTACTTCAAATGTCATACATAGACCACCACTGTAAGGAGAAGGCATGCAGACCACCATATATTAGCAATAACATATTAGCACTGCCACCAATATAGGAGGTCAATTCCCTACTAACGCCCAACTGTAAGATGTTCTTCATTGACCACCAAAGGATAGCCCCCTGTTGAGGAACACTTGGATAACAAGCACAGTCACCATGATTTTAGTAAATATTTCACAACAACTAACGGCTCATATACTTTGCTGTATTGATGCACTGAATAGTCTGATAGACATGCTTGCAACTTAAAATTATACAATGGCTGATAAATAACAGTTTACATGAATCCCAAGCTTGACTTACAGTTGGGAAATCCTGGAGCAATTGGCGATGCTTATTCTTACTCTCCGTGAATCTCCAGTTGGGCTGGTAAACAAGGTTGTGGAAGTTTTTCAGAATGGGGATCTTGGTCTCTGGACTGAGGGTCATATCATCCTCCACAGTGTCCACAGCTTGTTGAAGGAGATAGAAGATACAACACGCGTGCCTGAAGAGCATAGACAAAAGACGATTACTTAAGGAAGTCATACCAATCATTCAAACCCCTGTACAGGCCATGGTTGGTTCCAATGTACCTTTCATTGCTAGTACATGCCATTTCTGTTACTTGGAGCCAAGGGTGCTATTTTATTAAACACCAAAAATACACATAACCCATGCAGGTTAAGAATAGGGTGACCCCACCAGATGAAATTCCATCCATACTTCCCATGATCAAATACATTTTTGAAAGCATACAAAAATAGATTCCAGCTAAGAGCTTAAAGCATGCAATACACTCACTGTAGCTCCCCTTCCAGGACTGGGATGACGGCGGCATAGCTCCTGCCCGTCTCCTTCAGGTATTTATAGCAGGTCTGTAGGCTCTCACTCATGGAGTCCTGTTGGATGAGAAAGATGAGATGGAAGCTACAAATAAATGGACACATATAGAGTACAAATATTTCGTGTAAGCGGCCTTCTTCAAGCTCTCCTGAAGTGCTGACCATTGGCAACAACTGCTATTATAATTTTATAATAAATTAATATTTATATAATTATGTCTTTAGTTTTTTATATAGGAGTCTTGTTAGAGGGGTCATCATGGCTATGACTTGTGAATAGCTGAATAAAAGGAAGGGTGGAGAGTGAACTCCACAACTGGACCAACCAATGCTTACATCCAATGTGGCCAGGAAGTCCCAATGTTTGTGTCAGACAGCAAAAAGCCTAGAACAGCTTTTCCTGAAGGGAGAACCCTTAAAATAACTTTTAGGTCATCAAGGAACTCCTTCTCTAATTATTATATCCACAAATCACAGTATAGAGAAATGGGGAAAAGGTCACCCTTACAGATGGCCACAGAGGAGGTCATTGGTGGCACATAATTTGACCTGGGAGGATCAGCGTTTCATTGTTCTAGAATCAGTCCAATTTTACTCCTGTATTGTTCTCCTGTCCCATAGACTTCTGACGGAGACTACAGATGACTGTTTCCACATGCATTGCACAGTCCACTGTGGTCACCTTCAGGAAACATGGAATATCAGTTTGTTTTTATGAAGGTGATCAGTGTTAATAGGTGATCATGTTTTTATTTCATTTTTATAAATACTGCAAAAAGGAACTGGGATCCCAAATGGAAGAATTATAAATCCTGATGATGAGTGAGCAGTGGTAAAAATGACTTAACTGAGCACGCTGACAATTTTTATACAAATATCAAATCTTCCCACCGAAAAAGAAAACAGCAAATAATTTGATTTGGAAACTGAAGGGTTAAATAGCTAAGCTAATTTTAGCCTTGGCTTTAGTTGTATTTCTTCTTCTATCTACTCAGTTTTATTGTAACCAGATGGCGAGAATTGTAAATTCTTTGAAATACAATGTATGCCTTGTATGCCTTACAATGTATCAAATAACACTATATATGGCCAAAACTTA
Organism: Pyxicephalus adspersus; assembly: GCF_032062135.1. Classification (NCBI taxonomy): domain Eukaryota; kingdom Metazoa; phylum Chordata; class Amphibia; order Anura; family Pyxicephalidae; genus Pyxicephalus; species Pyxicephalus adspersus. The sequence goes on along the minus strand of NC_092861.1, from coordinate 9,446,903 downwards.
AACAGCTATATGTGAAAAAAGACAGCCCCTCTGTATAAAAAGACCGCCTCGTCAAATAAAGATCAGAGTATATTCCTAAGACCATACTGTGTGAGTGTGTGTTATTGGGATATCTCTCCAGACGTCTGTCTCTCTGGTTGAAGAAGTCAGGGTGTAATTGAGGAATTAGAAGTAGAAGCAGATCCTTTCAGGTGGGGGCTCGTCCGGGATTAGAGCACACAGAATTCGGTGAGTACGGAAAGTCCCTGCCTTGAGGTTTAGGGGAATTACCATCCTTTCCGAAACTCTCTTGCTTCTATCCTGAATCCACTTAGAATAGACTAAAAGGAAAGTATCTATGTTTAGGGCAGATCGACTTTAAACTGTGGGCTTTAGGGAAGTCCCAGAATTAAAAAGTAATTGCCAAGTCTATAGAGGAATTCTTCAGAGAAAAATTCAAAAGAGAAATTCTTTAGAGAAGAATTTAAAAGAGTAGTTCTTTAGGGAAAGAATTTAACCATCGTCTACACCCTGATTTTTCTTGTCAGCCAATTTCTATCGCTTAATATCTGTCGCTTTCTTATGTTTTCTTTTATGTTGTGATGTTATAAAGTATTTTCATTTTGTGCTGAAGGTAAGCAGCAAATGATACTGTGATGTTATGAACTATTAAGTAATTTATTTTTGTGCTGAAGGTAAGCAACAAGTGATACTGTGAAAACTGTACTAACTTTATTGTGTGTGTGTCCTGGAGAACCGTAAGATGTCCCACCACTCTGACGAGGGGAAATCCGCTAACCCAGAGACTGGTGAACGCAAGTGACGGTTTTAAGGGATAATACTAACAGGCAGTTGAGGAGGAAGTTGAGCATAGACATAAGTCCTCTGTACCCAGTTGACAGGAATTGTTGGAGCCTTTATGGTTCAGTACAGCCAGTCCTGGGAAGAGTTCAGCTCTGCTTCCGTCTTAATTAAGTTACAAGAAATGGGTGCAATACAAGGAAAGGTCTCTCCACCCCCTCCGTACGTAGGAGAAACATGTAAGGATTATGTAGTTCGGGTCTGTGGGACTGATTACTATTTAGTTACTCCCTGGGTAAATAATATGACAGGATGGATAGAGGGGCTAATGATTCCTTCCATATGGACATGGTTAAGGGGTTATGTTAAGGAGACAATGATTGTGTTAAACATAGAGGGACGTCCTCTCCCTTTTCTTGTAGATTCTTGTGCTACCAGTAGTACTTTATGTGAGGATTATTATAGTGGTCCAAGAAAGAATGCTCAGCCATCTGTGGGAATTATTGGGATACTTACAAGATCTTATAAAACTCCTCCTCTCTCGATCCAACATCCATACAATCACCAGTCAATGATCACACACCGTTTCAGGATCATTCCAAATTGTCCTGTGAATTTATTAGCGAGGGATTTGTTTGTTCTATTGAAGTTGCAGTTGGGGATTAGTAAAACAGGACACATGTCACATCCTCAGTCATGCCCATTCATGTACCAAACATTAATTGTTTTTTATATTTGGAATGCTGTTGGAAGATGTTGGCCTAATCTCTTGTAGACCATACAAGGCAATGCTTAAGCCCAGCACTGCACCTGTCTACAATAAACAATACCCACTTTCCCCAGAAAAAGAAAAGGGAATTGAGCCTATGTTGATGGAATTCCTAGAGGCAGGGGTTATTAAGGAAACTATCTCCTCCTATGTTACACCTATCAACCCAAAAAGAAAGGCTGACAATACCTTTAGGTTTGTCCAGGATCTTAGAGCAGTAAATGCTCAGATCATACCCATAGCCCCTGTGGTTCCGGACGTGCCATCTCTACTATCAGCTATTCCTGCCCATGCAGAGTTTTTCTCTGTTATTGATTTAAAGAATGCATTTTTTCTGTCCCAGTTGACAAGGAGACACGGCCACTGTTTGCTTTTACATTTAAACATCACCAGTATACTTGGTGTAGAATGCCTCAGGGTTATGTAGATTCCCCTGTAGTCTACTCCATTGTCCTCCAAGCTACACTGGCCCTCCCCAGCTCCAGAAATCAACCTTACTGACAATTTATTGCTAAGTCTCCAGGATTTGGCTACAAGTAGTGACAAGTTAGAATGGCAGTCGGTGGGTGCAGTACAAAATCCTGATACGGGTCTTATCTTCAAAGAGGGAAAACCATGTATTCCAGTTGCAAGCCCCCTAATTTTAATTGCACAATATCATGGTCTTGGCCATAGGGGAGCACGGGCAACCACTGACCTCATTAGGATGGAGATTTTTTTATACCAAGCCTTAGATCAAAGGTACAATCCTATGATTCACGTTGTATTATATGTCTCAGAAACAACCCAAATAACTCAAAGAAGGCCCAACACCAGCATCTGAGTTACCCAACTTCACCATTCACTCATTTACAAATTGACTTTACCCATATTCCAAAGACAGGAAATAAACAGGAATATGTCCTTGTAATTGTGGATGTGTTCTCTAGATGGCTGGAGGTTTTTCCTACTACCAATGAAACCACACAAATTGTGGTACAGATTTTGTTACAAGAGATCATCCCCAGATGGGGATGTCTGGTCCAAATCAACTCAGACAATGGACCAGCTTTTGTGTCCAGGGTATGTAAGGAGCTTTCCAAAGCCCTTAGGATTGACTGGAAGTTCCACCTCCGTTACCACCCTCAGAGTTCTGGGGTAGGAGAAAGGATGAATAGAACAATTAAAGAAAAATAAGCAAAATTACTGGAGGAACATTCACTAATTGGAAAAAGTTTTTGCCTGATGCCCTAGCAGAAATTAGGATGCAGCCTAACAAGAATACTGGCTACTCAGCATTTGAGGTCCTAATGGGAAGACCCTTCCCCACCTCTTGGGGTCCAAAGGCCTCTGTGATTAAAAAAAAAAGGGATCTAGAAGTAGTACAGGCAGAATATGTGGGGAAACTTGTAGAAACTTTAGATCAAGTTGAGAAAGATGTTGCTCGTGCCTCTCCTTTCTCTCCACGGGAACCTATGCATCCTTTCCAACCAGGAGACGTGGTGATAGTCCAGCGCCTGGCAAAAGGGCGAAAACAGACTGAGTTCCCGTTTGGACCACCCACTCGAGTGCTAGCAGTCACCAGAACAGCGTACAGAAGAGGCTCCAATCTGGATTCACGCTAGCAGAGTGAAAAGGTTGCCTGAGGCTTCTTCTCCAGCATGGAACGGAGACGAACGGAGAACGGAGTATCTATCATCGAGAGGAGATGAGTTCCTTATGCGGTACACCAAATAATCAGTCAGTATCCAAAAGAGCTCAGGAGCAAGATCCCTTTGCTCCCGACCCCTTTCATTCTGAACAGAATAGTATAGTCAGAATGGCAAATGCCCTAAATGTGAGCTCATTGTGCCTTGAAGACTTACAGAGCCCACGGGACCTTATAAAAACATGTGTTGTAGCCGTGCCTACACCCGATGAATCCTTCCTTGAAGTCTGGTCGACGACTAAAAATACACAATCTTTTATTCCCTTGTATGACTTCTGTGGGGAATGTCAGAAATTGGGATATAGCAGGGATAATATTAGAATAACTACTGTTACTGTGACTGCAGCAGAGACATGTTTTACTTTTTCCCAGGATATGACCTTATATTGTGATGACAAAGACATAAAAAGAGGATTACCTAAGAATAGTGTATATGATTATATTAATGACACCTGTAAAAAGAATGGTAGGATTGTTAGCTGCCTAGACAATTCCATGAGTTGTAATAAGACCATTGTGACCCCCAGTTTTGTCTATAATATAATGCTCCCTAAGGGATGGTTTTTGTCATGTGGTAACATCACTTACAATTATATTCCTGCCAATGTTATTGGAGGTCCCTGTGCATTATCCAGGCTGACTTTGGCCCTTCCTAGACAACCCCCTGTCAGGAGAGCTTACAGATCAGTTACCAGGACCTTATCAGAAAATTGTGACTCTACTCTACCCCTTCTCAGCCGTGCAGAATATATGAGTTTGGGGGTCTCTATATTGGGAGTGCCTGGACTGGCTATATATAATACTCGTACTATAAATTCAATTGCATGTGACCTGGCTAAATCTTTGAATCGTACTTCTACCGCCTAATCAAACATGCTTTTAGATCTACAAGGATTAAGAGGAGCCGTGCTAGAAACTAGATTTGCTGTGGATTATTTGTTACTTAAACATAAGGTAGGGTGTCAGGATTTTAAAGGAATGTGTTGTTTTAATTTATCTGACCATTCCAGATCAATCCAGTCCCATATTCAAGTGTTACATGAAATTGCTAATAATATCAGGGAAGATGTTAGTTCATCCTCCTGGTGGGACTGGTTATTGAGCTGGCTGCCAGATTTGAGTTGGTTAAGAACATTATTTATCAGTATTGTAATTATAATTTCTTCCTTGATTATTTTATGTTGTTGTATCCAATTTATCCCTTCCCTTATACAAACATTCTGCGCTATGTATCCAAAGGCAACAGATCCTGGACAAAAATATGCTATTTACCTCTCTATGTTAGAAGAAAATAAGTCATGTTCATGACTTAAGAGGGGATTGAAGGGTTAAATAGCTAAGCTAATTTGAGCCATGGTTTTAGTTGTATTTCTACTTCTATCTACTCAGTTTAATTGTAACCAGATGGCGAAAATTGTAAATTCTCTGAAATACAATGTATGCCTTGTATGCCTTGCAATGTATCAAATAACAATATATATGGCCAAAACTTAAATAGCTGTAAGTGAATAAAGACCACCCCTTGTATAACTGTGTATAAAAAGACCGCCTTGTCAAATAAAGATCAGAGACTATTCCTAAGACCATACTGTGCGTGTGTTATTGGGATATCTCTCCAGACGTCTGTCTCTCTGGTGAAGGAGAAGTCAGGGTTCATTCGAGGAACTAGAAGTAGAAGCAGATCCTTTCAGAAACCTATCATGGCATACTATACAGTTCTATCTATAATACCTAATCTATAACAAGTGTCCATTGAGATCTCTTTCCCTTCTCTCTGCCCAACCTTACCTGCTCTACCTTGTTTATCAGCATCTGGCAGCCGCCCAGCTTGTACCTGATGAGGTTGTAGATCTCCTCTGGGTGGCCAAGTGACTGCAAGAAATCCATGATCAGCAATGATGCACTAATCACCGTCACAGCGTTCACACACACAAGTGCCTTTTTATAGTAGCAGCACCGAACCCGCCCCCGCCCCCGCCTGTCAACAGCAGCCAATAGCTTTCCAGCTTGGTAGCAGAGGCGGGGTTATGGGGGTGGCATCCTGCTTGCAGTGACAGTCATAGGGACTGTGCCCAGCAATGCGAGTAGTAGGGAATGCTAATGACTGAAGAATGGAGATATTTTCTGTTCTGCAGCACATTGATTGCTATGGACAACACCAGCTCAGATTTCATAATTCATTATAATTTATTGGAGAAACCACCACAAAAGTCATATATGGTTAGCCTGACCCACTTCAAGAACTATTCAGAACTTTCACCTAATGATCTTGGCTGGTACCATAGTTGTTCAACATCAGGACAAGAAAATACTGAAGCCATTGGATCAGTATAGCAGCCAAGCACTTAGTATTTTTAGACAGAAAAATCATCCGGCTCCAGTTTTTCTCAGTGCAGACTTGTAATAAAATAAATGGTGGGGAGTTGCCCTGTAGAGGGTGACCCTAATAATTTAGTGTGGGACAATCTAGATAAAAGAGGCACAAATTAGGTTTTTGGCAAAGGCAGTAAAAGAACCTGTATAACTTGTTTGAAAAATCTAATGTCATTATAATTACAGCAAAACGTTATGAAGCAATCCAAATGACTATAAAATACAATAAAAATATCTCCAGAGCCCTTGTAATGTTTGCTTTATTTACGAACACTGCTATAGTATGGTCATTTTGTCTACATTCTACCTCGTATATTTTACATTTGTAACCCCTAAAGAAATAAAATATTAGACATTGCTGGACCTTAGCTTCAATGCTACCCCAAAACCTCGCCTTGTGAACCTGGCCCTTAACCCCATCCAACCCCTAATGTTACCTGCACACCCTAACTGGCATTGATATCAGGGCCATAAATCAGCCTTTGCTAGGATTCTTTGGAGCACTGATGCCGTCTGCATAGTTCTGAGGCCAATGTTTCATGGTATTGGATCAGCAAAGGCTAACTTTTCGTTGGAAACTTATAAAAGGGGGCCCTCTTTCCAATTACCACTAATAGAAAGCCTCATCTTTCCACAAGGCACTTTTTGGGATGGTCATCTGGCTTTGACCACCAATTTAAGGTTATTCCTTTTTTCCATTGAACACATTTGTAAGGTGGTCCTTCTCCCAATGGCCACCAATAGAAGGGGCCTATTTCCACTGGGCACTAATATAGAATATTCTCCCTCTGACCATGAATGTAAGGTGATTCCCTTTTTCCATTGAACACCTTCCCCCAATGATCACCAATGGAAGGGACCCTTTTCCACTAGGCACAAATATAGGGTGCTATCCTCCTTCTGACCCCAAATGTAAGGTGCTTCCTTTTCCCAGTGAAAAACATTGTAAGGTGGTCCATCTCCCAAAAGCCACCAATGGAATGGACCCTTTTCCACTAGGCACAAATATAGTGGGCTATTCTCCTTCTGACCCCAAATGTAAGGTGCTTCCTTTTCCAATTGAAAACCTTTTTAAGGTGGTCCATCTCCCAATAGCCACCTTATAGAAGGGGCCCTTTTCCACTAGGCCTATATATAGTGGGCTATTCTCCTTCTGACTCCAAATGTAAGGTTCTTCCTTTTCCCATTGAACACCGTAGTAAGGTGGTCCATCTCCCAATGGCCACCTATGGAAGGGGCCCTTTCCCCATAGGCACGTATACAGGGTGCTATCCTCCTTCTGACCCCCAATGTAAGGTGCTTCCTTTTCCCATTGAACGCCATTGTAAGGTGGTCCTTCTCCCAATTGCCACCTATGGAAGGGGCCCTTTTCCACTAGGCACTAATATGAGAAGGTCTTCTCTCTCTGACTACCAATGTAAGGTGGATCCCTTTTTCCATTGAACACAATTGTACGATGGTCCCTCGCCCAATAGCCACCAATAGAAGCGTCCCTTTTCCACTAGGCACAAATATAGGGGGCTATCCTCCTTTTGACCCCCAAAGTAAGGTGCTTCCTTTTCCTATTGAACACCATTGTAAGACGGTCCTTCTCCCAATGGCCACCTATAAAAGGGTCCCATTCCCTGGGCACTAATATAGGATGGTCTTCCCTCTCTGACCCCTAATGTAAGGTGCTTCCTTTTCCTATTGAACACCATTGTAAGATGGTCCTTCTCCCAATGGCCACCTATAGAAGGGTCCCTTTTCCACTGGGTACTAATATAGGATGGTCTTCCCTCTCTGACCCCCAATATAAGGTGTTTCCTTTTTCTATTGAACACCTTTGTAAGATGGTCCTTCTCCCAATGATCAAAAATGAAAGGTGCTCTTTTCCACTAGGCACACATATAGGGTGCTACCATTGTTCCGTGGTATTGGATCAGCAATAGCCTCTTTCTGACCCCCAATGTAAGGTGCTTCCTTTTCCTATTGAACACCATTGTAAGATGGTCCTTCTCCAAAGGCCACCAATGGAAGGGGCCCTTTTCCACTAGACACAAATATAGGGTGCTATCCTTTTTTATGATCCCCAATGTAAGGTGTTTCCATTTCCCATTAAATACCATTCTGAACTGTGGATATAGGAATTTAAGAAAAGGTTCCCTGAAGACCTGAAAGTTATTGCAACAGCTTCCCCCATGGTATCAAGAAACACCACCTTCTGACCCCCAATGTAAGGTGCTTCCTTTTCCTATTGAACACCGTTGTTCAACACTTTTGGTCCCAGCTATTTGTTCCTAAAATTAATGTTCTTTTCTCAACCTTCTGGTTGACCTCCAGCTCCCGGTGCCTTACAGAAACATCATGCTGAGAAAGCTATGCATTCTTATGGGCTCCCCGTCCCACAGTCCAAAGCTACTCACACTTACCTGCATAATATAACAGAGCTTAGAAATGCAGAATGTGCAAATTAAATTGGGTTTGTACGAAGACATGAAGATTTGATTTTTGAATATTGTAAGATTCATGAGAAGGGACCAACAACAATTCATAAAAGAGACTGTGACAACATCAATCAATTATATTGACATTCCATTTAATAAATGAAAAATCATTGTATTACAATGTCACAATACAGATCATTCCCAACATACAATACAGGCCAGCCATTCGCAGCCAGTGTTCCATGAAGCTCCCCCAGACGTTTCCAGAGGTTACTTGAGCTGTGGCTGCTCTGCTTTCTTTGATTGGAATTTTTTCAATGAATTTATTTAAGCACAGATTTCCTGAGACCTGAACATTATTCAATGCTGCCAATAAGATACAAATGTTGAGAAAGTATAAAAACAGTTACTGTTTGTTTTTTTTTAGAAAAAATGTGAAAAGGACAAGGATGGGGTTTAAAAGAATCCTAGACACAAAGACGAATGGATGCCCACAAACATTTAGTCTATTGCAGTTAGAAGGGCATGCATACCAATTTCTGCTTTGTGTGAACTAAACCAATCTGTAGCTCTTGGAGACTCCAGTAGTAGAAATTTTTTTTGCAGTGGTCAGTCTTTTCCCCCTTCCTAAAGCGCCAAAAACGGAAAGCGCAAAAATGAAAACTGGATGAAACTGACACTCTTGTAAGGATCTTCTCTTTACTAGGATCCCCAAAAAAGCCAATGAGTAAATCAGCCTATTGGTGCACAAGATGTATTGTGTTTTAGGTGAACTTTTACTTTTTCTGGGATCTCTATAATGTAAAAGTGTTGACCCACCCAAGATTACGTCTGTTGGTCTTCTCAGTGATAATGATAACACCTTGACAAATTGTCATTTTGACTTTGTTTTTGTTTTTTTATTTTGAAAATTTCTTCTTTTAGACCAATGTTTCTCAACCAGGGTTCTGTGAAACCCAAGAATTTTTTATTTTAATCAGAGGTCGCATCTTGTGACTGAGTTATCACTGACACCAAGTGATGTAAAGGTGGCAGCCTGTGCAATGGCAAGCAATGCTGGAGGCACTCTTCCCAATGACCACTAAGACAATGTATAGTAATTATAGTAAGGGTTCCCTGAAGACCTGATAGTTATTTCAAGGGTTTCCCACAGGGAACACAGTCAAAAGAGCTGCCACCTTTTTATAGACTGCAACTGAACACCAGGGCTGCCCAGGCGTAGGTTGGCCAAGCAATGCTTAGGTTTTACCCATTATTGGTGCTGCCAATTGTGATCTATTAGTACTGATCACTTGCTTTACCCAAGCACTCACAAAGACTTTGAAGATCTTTAATGATGGGGTCTGTTGAGCCTCAACATTTTACAACCACCAGAAGGTCCAATCAGAAAACCATATGGGATAACACAGCTCATTGCCTATGTTTCAGCCACCAACAATGTAGGAAGATGTTGGTCCCAATCATTGCTGTCCAGATCTGTACTATTGTTCAGTAATGAAAATTGTTTTGAATAATTTAATAAATTATATAATATAAATTATAATTTATTAAAACTGGGAATAATCCTGCTTCAGTTTATCCCCTGTGAGGGTACTTAAGGTAGAGGAGAAGTCACTTTAAGTCAGGAGGATTGTAATAAATGTGCATAAAGTGCTAGAATCTCAACTAACAGGGCATCTTCATAATGCTTAAACCCCCAAATACTTCCATAAAGAAATGAACTGATATGGGTTCTTAGTAGATGATTTGTCCCAGGTCACTGGTCCATGTGGACCTCCTCTGATGCCTGCACCATCCTGATGTACTGCCAGGAGCATTGCACCTGTCAGATTTATTGGGGTGAAGCCATATTGGACATACATATTTTTCTGATGGTAGCAAGAATGGTTCGTGTCTGCTCAGATGACGGATCTGTTGTGGGAATCTTCACACAGATCTGCAGAATCAGAAGAAAAATCAGAAGAAAAAAAAGTAAACATTACATTTGCAGAAACCAGTCTTTGTTTATACACAGATAAATATTCTTCAGATTCCTTCTAGTGCTGCAGTCTTCCCAGTTGATCAACATTTGAGTATTACTAACAAATCTAAAATGTGTGTACTGTGTGTAAGTATACAGCTCTTGGGCTATGTAATACTGCGGCCATGTCAGTAAAAACGCTCCCAGAAGCTGCAGCTGAAGAAATTTTATAGGTCTGGTGATAATGAAGTAGTAAAATTTGGTTCCCTGTACAGGAACAAGGTATAGGAAAAAAATGGTGCTGGGCATGCTTCAAAGCGACAGAGAATGCTTTGCTGATACAGTTCTTTTAAAATCTACCTGGAATGGAGCTTAAATGGAGAAAGTTAGTTATAAATATTCTTTCCTGAAGTTTCCACAGGAGTTTACTTCATCATAAATAAATAAAGTTTGTGCTAAAAACAACTAATGTTCTCCCCAGATCGTTTTAGCGGGGCGCACTACCCAGCACTTTTCAGTGACAATACAGAGACCACCACCCACCTACAGCTTCTTACCACCAGGTTTGAAAAATGTTCGGGCTTGAACACTAAACTACATATGAATATAACTTTTTTTATGATCTTCAATGTTTGTGGTATTTTACAAATTAACCAAGTTGTATATGTCGAGCCTAACTGGCTTTCTCTTATTATATAGGAGACATCATGTGCTGAGGAGATAAAAAAAGAAACGTATCCATACCTTCTCCATGTACTGACAAGAAATGCCTTTTACTTTATATATATATATATATATATATATACATATGTATGTATCTAAATTTGGTTTATACACGAGTATATATGGTATACCCAGCCAAGTCATTTCTATAGGAGACACAATGGGCCTGATTTATGCAAGCTCTCCAAGACTGGAGAAGATAGATTTAAAAAGATAGACTCAAAAGAGAGCAGGGGTAAGCCAGCAAACATGGAATGGCTTTCTTAAAAAACATTTGCTGTCAGATGAAAAATCCTGAACCAGATCTATTCAGAGTTTGCTGGATAACCCAAGTTTTCCCACAATAGTCTGTCTTCTCCAGAGAGCTTTTTCTAAATCAGGCTAAATGTGCTCACAAATCAAAAACATAAACCATCTCTTCTACATACTAACATATTATGGCTCTTAGAGCTCTTCCTTATATATAAAAAAACATTGGTTTATACATGAGTATATATGGTATATCAAGTCTAAGTCACACAATGAACCTGACTCCCCAAGGCTGGAGAGGATACACTTTCATCAGCAAACCTGGAATAGATCTGGTCCAGGACTGAAAACATTTGCTACCAAATACAAATGATTTTTTGGAAATCCATTCCAGGTTTGCTGGATCACCCAGCTTCTCTGATGAAAGTGTATTCTCTCCAGCCTTGGAGAGCTTTAAAAAAATCAGTCCCAATGTACTCACAAAATGAATGAAAAACATACACCATCCATACCTCCTCCACGTACTGACAAGTGATGGCTCTTATAGCCTTCATGTTTGTGGAGTTCATCATCAGAGTCACAGCCTGGCCCTTCCGGATCTTCACTACTCCTTTAAACACTTGTTGGTTGTTATAGCAGGTGGCCATGGTGGCAATAGCCATCATCTAAACACACAAAGACAGCCAACATTTATTGCTGAGTATTCTAGCAATACACGAATAACTGTAGAAATTGAACCCCAAAAAGACAGCCAAAAACAGTTTAATATATATATATTAAAATTGTATTATTTTCCAAAAGAATTCCAATTCTACTTTTGTGTTCCAGGTGCCCCCTTCATTCAGTGGACCCAGCAGTGTTCTCCCCAGAAATTATTTTCAGCCGGGTGGGGGGAAACTGAAGCCAGGTGGTAAAATAAGTGAGCGGGCTAGACACAGCAAATTTAGTGCTCCTAGTTATTAATGCCATAGGTAACCTCTATTATTGTGTCAATGTTTTACCTACGCTGTGTTCCAACTTTCTAATGCCTGGCTTGTTAGAATGTACAATTTTTCCATTTTTTTGTATTATGCCCCAACAGTCCAGTGCTGTGTATTTTAACCCAACTGCCTAGTGTTCCATGGTGTTATAGTGTAATCCCTTGTAGTAGTGTTATAGTGTGTGTAACAAGTTAGGCTTAGTTCACATTAGCAGTAAAAAACTGGGTCAGTCTGAGTGACTGCTAGGCACCTGGGATTGGTAACATGTGGGGATTTATGAGCTTTTTCAGGCCTAGCAGTTTTTCAGGCCTAGCAGTGGTTCCTGGGGAGAGGTAAGTGAAGGGTAAAAGCAGAAATGCAACTTTACTGCCAATGTGAATTCAGCCTAACTTGGGTAACACAAACCTGGGTATACCTGGGTAACACAAAATGTTTGTGAAAAAAAAATTCACTTGATCTGTCCACAAACTGAGCCCATCGAGTCCCACTCTTGCTCAGTTCCCTCTTCTTTCCAATGCTCATGGTTCCATCCAGTGATGATCTCATTGGGCATGTGTCAGATTGAGCACAATGTGGGCATGCACACAAGCCCCCTGGAACATGTGACAAATACCCCAGGAGGTTGCGTATTTACCCTGCAGTCTTTACCACCATGGCAGTAAAGATGAAAGTGAGGGGTCCTTCCCAAAAAATTTAAAAAAAAAACACATTTTTCTATTATAAAAAAGAGGACAGTCACACTTTAAATAAATATATATGTTAAAATGTTGTGTTGCTTTAGGAGCATTGTGCATGTGATAGCAGATGGGGCAGTACAGCCAGTGTCCCCCTCTCATCACTGCCCATAAACTTCCTGTGACATTTATCCACCCGCAGTGTGATAGCTGTGTGTGTAATGTCTGCTTGTCATATTCTGCAGCCTAACAACTCACCGTGTTCAATCTTTCAGATCTCCTCAACTGTTGGTTGTAAGGCCTTGAACGTTTTAGGGTACACAGGGGATATGGGGATCACAAGTTTAAAAACTTGTGGAAATTGAACATTTGGGTTGCTGTTTTATAACAAAGGGCACCTAGGAGCCCAAAACTGAAAATGCAAATTAGGGACCCCGTGGCCACTTATACAGCAGGAAACATTGGGGTGGGGCCCCCTAAATATTTTTCCTACCTTTCACAAAACTATAATTGTATTACTGAGCCACCTTTTCTGCTTCTGTTCTTTGAACCCCAATTTATCTGGAATAGGGAGAGGCAGGAAACTGAAAATGTAGGTACAAGTGAGGAACAGATGTATAAAGCCCCCTAAAATTTCATTAGCATGGCATCAATAGAACATAACAAACCTCTGCCCATCAAACTGTCAGCTTCCCTACCTTGAACCCTAATTTCTCTAAAACAGGGAGGTGCAGGCAAACAAAAATTTAGGTGCAAGTGTGGGACACTTGTGGCTAACACCCCCCAAACTTCCATCTCTATGGCATCATTACATAAACTCTGCCCATCAAATTACACTGGCCTGTTACATATGACTTTACCCTACCAGTACCTGAACCCCAATTTTATTGTTATGGGCAGAGTTTTTTATGTCCTAATGATGTCATAGTGATAAAAATTTTAGGGGGTGTTAGCCACAGACGTTCCCCACACACTTTCAGTTTCCTTCAGCTACCCATTACAGAGAAATTGGTGTTCAAGTGTTGGAAGTGGGCAGTATTGTGTAACAGGGCAGTGCGTTTGCCATAGTAATTACATTTTAGTGTGTGGGGGTAGCCAAATGTGTCCCCCCACTGCACCTACATTTTCAGCTTTGTACACCCCACCATTCTAGGGAAATTGAGGTTCAAAGAAGTGAAGCAGACAGGGAAACGGTTATAGATATATAGTATGACGGTTATAGATTTGTGACAAGTAGGTATTAATTTAGGGGCCCCATACCAATGCTTCTAGCTATGTAAGTGGCCCCAGGTCCCCAATTTGCATTTTTAATTAAGGACTCCTAGGCACACTCACTTTTAATACTGCAACCTCAATGTTGTATTTTCACAAGATTTTACAATTCTGATCCCCATATCATGAATATTGTAAAAGCTGAGGTGCTGATATTGTGAAAGGTGCTATGAGTGTTCCCTGTGCAACCTGAAAATTTCAAGATATTATGACATACGAGATGGGGGAGGACCAGTCTGTGTCCCCGATCTCATCATAGCTTATCTCCTCTGGCCCGGCTCAGCCGAGAACAAACAGAGCAGCCTCTCCATTGTCAGTTCAGACCTGCTGTTAAGAGCCGGGTGGAAGAGGCACAGCAGCTGGGCAGTCTGCCCCCCATAAACGGGCTGGGGAGAACTATGCCAAGATGCTTGACCACAGTGGATCAGGGTGGTCAGGAACCGTGGTTTGTAGGCATAAGTAGATGTATTAAAGTGAAAGTGGTTACAAGCATGGGTAAAGGACATGTTCACATTCAACCCCAACTTCAGGTTGGGCAAACATGGAAAACATCCTCTTTCCCTTGAAACATCTATCTGCCACCATTAAAAAAAAAAAAAAAAAATACATAAAATTCATAGCAAGGTTTCCTCATTTCATCCCACAAAGGTGGCCCTAATTTTTGCAGAACAGTCCATATAATGAACTGTGTGGTTCCTGCAAACCTGAGTCCTTGATATCGTTGGCTTACAGTAAGTGGGTTGAATGAAGATGGATGTTATTTAACCCTGAGGAGGTTTTAAATATTTCTATTTGCCTCCCCTTGTTCATTCATTGGAAGAAAATCCATTTTTATTGACTACAAAACGACTTAACTCTACCATTTACCGTCTTATATGGTCACACCAGTTGGTGAACGTACCAGGGGTATTGCAGCAAAGTTGAAGATGTTCTGATTCCTCAGTCGGGAAAGGTACAGCAAGACATCGGGCACATGTTGCAGGATGTTGGTGATGAGCTCATTCAGACACTGCAAGGCTGGAACAATGTTTGCCGGCTTGGTAAAGTCAGACAAGTTCTTCCCATATTTACCCCATACCTGGTACAGGCAGAGTGATAGACATCTGCTGATTATATTACTATTTCTAACTTATTCCATCATAATAGGCTGATTGTAACACACAAGATAGCACAGGGAATAAAGGCATTGGTAAGTGTGCTGGCCGAACCCATTATTATCAGTATCCATACCCACTGAAGGGACAGAGGTCAGCCATCACTGAACTTGCAAGCTGCAGCCACTGTGGAGTAATTCATCATGACAAAGACTTTGAAGGGGGGTTTCATCCTGTGTCCTGCCAAAAACCAACCACCCCTTTCCCCAAAATTCAATGACAGTTATGTGCCTGCAACACACATTGACACACATGCTGTATATCAAACATAAACCTACTTAAGTGATGGAACATTTAACCATTCAGCTTATTTTCAACACTGTGCTTCCTCTTGCTGTTACCCTCAGTTTTCATTCTGCTGGCTCGTGAGGCACAGGCTCCTCTATCTAGGCTGCCGGACATGATTCCTTTTGGTTCCCAGGCCCCCTCTTCCTACCATATTCCCAGGGGGTAAATCCTGCAGATGCAACAAACCAATGTGGATCGTGGACTGCGGGTGGTCCCTGAGAAAATTTAGGTAGTCCTCAGAAAAATTACCTGGCCAGTGCACCCCCAGCGGGGTCCTTCTCCTGACCCCACTGATCATGTCCCTCATAGTCACAGCCCTGCGCTAATGTCCCCCCAGGTTGTTTAGGAAGCAGGTCTGAGCCTGCAGTGGGAGAGTGGAAGTGTATTCCTCTTTGAGCGACACTTGGCTCCGCGCACATGCACAGGAGTTAAAATTATGAATGTAGTGGTCCGTGAGGTCCGAAAGGTTGGCGACCACTGCTTTAAAAGATGTAAGGTTCTTCTCACTTGCCACAACAATGATTGCAGGGGTGACAGTACCAATGCTGCCCCGCAGGTCACAGCAGGCATAGGATAACCCTTGGCATTCATAAGTGCCAACCTTATGACAGTTATAGTCATGGGAGGCATCCAATGTATTGTTTCTGGGTCCATTGATTTGTAGCTAGGTGAACCTCACTCCTAAGTCTTCAACAAGCTCTGCTTTGATACTCATTTATAGGATGAGCATATATCATATATCTTCCTGTAGAACTATAAACATCGGGCACCACATTCTCTCCTCCATGTGCCAGCCCTGCTGCTTTTATCTACAGATGGATAGACCTGGGCAGATGTTTGTACTTGCCTCCCTTGGCCAAAGCTCTATGCCGTTCATCTGGTCTTCCAGGTAATCACGGATGCTGTTGGACTTCTGCATGAACAAGCCTACAGAGTTGGAGAGTCGGGTGTCTTCTTCTACAATGGGCTCCTCCAGGCCGGAGACAGAGAACAGAACCGACATTCCAATTATCAAGGTGCTGCCTGAATAGTGACAGTACTGAGAGGAATGGATGGGAAGGCAAATAAGAAAGTAAAAAAATTAGTATTCAAAAAATACAATTTTTACCAATATTTCATTTCAGTCATGGTAATGTAGATGAAATATAAATTTCATAATTGCCACTTTAGCCATCAGATGGAAAGTTCAAAGCTTGTTTTAGGCTGCCAGAGCCTCGACACCAAGCCCACATGGAGTCATCCTGTACACCACATGCCATGGAGATATTCTTTTTTTTACTCAGTTTAATATATTCTTTCTTTTTAAAATATAAAATAGAATATAATAAATACGTATCTCTCACCATGGGTGGTAAGTGATATCAACATACTCTTGTATAAGGTGCTTCTTCCTGGGAAAATTATCCTCGTTATGGGGTCACTAACTGCAGTGGTAATCTCACCAACCTATTCACATATCATATATATTCAAATATAAACAAATCCAAGGTATTTATTTTACCTGAAAATACAGGAAAACTACATTGACTCGAGTATAGGCTTGGGCATAAAATGCAGCCATCACTGCTAACATTCAAAGCAGTTATCAATGGAAATGCCAATATAATGAATGTGGCTAAATACATCCATGATGTGTTATTTTAAAAACATTTATTTTAAAGTGGCAAAAATTTAAATCACATGGACTTAGTCCCCTTTTTACTGGTAAATCTTGTGCTTTTTAGCTGGTTATGATGTATCACTCCTAAATGGTTGTTTAACATTATCATTACCCACCAGCAGATATCAGTAATGTAAAGTGTGTAACAAACTCTAAAATTGTCTCAAAGTTAGTTATGCACTTCACATGAAGACACAGTGCCATCTACTGATGTGACCTGAGTATACACCAAGATTCTTTTGCTTTTTTGAGGAAAAAAAGTGTTATACTTGAGAATATATGATATACTATATTTACTTTTACTTTAGCTGCTCACCTGTTACTCTTTAAATAAATGCAATCTTTAAATTGGCTGGAAGTTTTACAATAAAAATCAAATTACACATAATAGAAGGGGACTCTTCTTGAAAGCAGGGAACTATTCTGTAAAATACAGCTGAAGGCTTATTAAGTTTCATGGCAGAGCCAGAGGCTGTATAAAGTCCAAGGTTGTATCACAAATAGGCAGTGTTGAGATTGGCTGGTTAGGAAAGGTTTTGCTTAAGACAAAGATCTGAATGAATATGTCATCAACACTTGTACCTCACCTAGTCTAAGATAAAGGCCCTGATTTATTAACGTTCTCCAAGGCTGGAGAGAATACACTTTCACCAGTGAAGCTGGGTGATCCAGCAAACCTGGCATGGATCTGGTCCAGAATTGAAAACATTTGCTAACAAATAGCTAATGACCTAAAGCAAATCCATTCCAGGTTTTCTGTTTCACCCAGCTTCACTGATGAAAGTGTATTCTCTCCAGCCTTGGAGAACTTTATTAAATCAGGGCCAAAGTCTCAGTCTTTACGCAACCCTTAGTGCATGGAATTTTAAATTGCCCAATGTGAGCGCATCTTACTGTGTGTACGATGGAGGGAGTTAAACCCATTGATGATGAATGTGGAAAAAGCAAGCAAATATTGTAAATATTTCATTTACTTTGCATGTAAATTCTCACCTCTTCCCAGTCTTGTACAGACTCTATTTTCTTGACCAGGTACCATGTCATTCCCAGCCCTGATTGGTGAACAAAGTTGGCAATCACTTCCTGGTAGACCAAAGGTAAGTTGCGAAATTCCTGAGAGATCTGAGAACAGGTAGAGAGCAAAGCTGTAAAATGCCATGTGTGAAAAAATGATTATTATTATTATGTCCTTATAATAAAGAATAAATGTTCTCACACACATTTGGGGAAACACCATGATCATGGGGTACATTGGCTGCTTGTAGATGGTTTGACTCTAGGAAAAGTGTCTCTTACCCTAAATTCTTGTAGTTAAGGAGCTGCCTTATATTTTGTACCACACAGTTAAATAATGAAAGTTTACAGTTTACTAAGATAATTAAGTGGATAGGCAAATATTTATGACATATTTATTTTGTATTTGGTAGGTGATTGTATGAAGTTGCAATACTGCTCAAGGTGAAATGGAAGCCAATGAAGAGAACTACAAAGAGAGATGGCAGAAGAGGAGTGGTAGGAACGATGGATGAATCTGGCTGCAGCATTCATAATAGATTGTAGAGGAGAGAGTCGGGTTAACGGAATACCAGAGAGGTTACAGTAGTCCAGACAAGATATGATAGTAGTGTGTACAACGAGTATCGTGGTCTCTGGGGACAGGTAGGGGCAGATTTTGGAGATGTTGCGTAGGTGAAAGTGAAAGGACCTTGAAATGTTCTGAATATAAAAGGTAAATGAGAGGGCAGAATCAAAGGTCACACCAAGATAACCTTGTAACAACCTTGTTCATGAAGAGGCCCTTCTATATCGACCAACTGACAATCTTCGTAGGAAGGGTCCCTCTCCTCTTAAAAGGGTTTTTTTCCAAAGTACAGGAAAATAGCCATCAACATCAACAAGGAGAAATTTCACCACTACACTCAAAGATAAATAGTAAGACATATACTATGCTATATTGGTGTACTGAATAGTCAAATAATTATGCTTTGAAATTTAAAATAATACAATGGCTTTGGTGTAACAATTTCCACATAGTAGAGACACATTTAATTCAGCTTCACTCACTGTTGGGAAATCCTCGAGCACTTGGCGATGTTTATTCTTGCTCTCTGTATACCTCCACTCAGGCTGGTACAAAATGTTGTGGATGTTTTTAAGGATGGGAATCTTGGTCTCCAGACTGATGGTCATGTCATCCTCTACAGTGTCCACAGCTCGCAGAACCAGATAGAAGATACAGCATGCGTGACTATGGAGCACAGACAGAAGACCTTAATGAGGATATATTACATTGTCTGCAAACCAATGCGATCCACTTTACAGTGATGCCCACTCTTTGCTACTACTACCTATGTTGTAGTAGTCTATGTAGTCCAAGCTTTGAGAGTTAAAAACAGAAGTTGCACTCACCGCAGGTCACTGTCCAGGGCCTGAATGACAATTGCAACACTTCTGCCGGTTTCATTTAGATATTTGTAGCAGGTCTGAAGGCTCTCACTCATGGAGTCCTGTTAGGGAAAGGAGTTAGTATAGAACCATCACATGGATGCATACGTTATTCTGTACAACTTGCACAGCTTAAGGCGTTAATGAGTATAGTAAGCGCTCATCTCCCCTACATAGTAAGAAGTCATCTCCCCTACATAGTAAGAGGACATCTCTCCTACATAGAAAGAGGTCATCTCCCCTACATAGTAAGAGGTCATCTCCCCTACATAGTAAGAGTTCATCTCCCCTACATAGTAAGAGGTCATCTCCCCTACATAGTAAGAGGTCATCTTCCCTACATAGTAAGAGGTCATCTCCCCTACATAGTAAGAGGTCATCTCCCCTACATAGTAAGAGGTCATCTCCCCTACATAGTAAGCGGTCATCTCTCCTACATAGTAAGAGGTCATCTCCCCTACATAGTAAGCGGTCATCTCTCCTACATAGTTAGAGTTCATCTCCCCTACATAGTAAGAGGTTATCTCCCTTCATTGTAAGAGGTCATCTCTCATACATAGTAAGAGGTCATCTCCCCTACATAGTAAGCGGTCATCTCCCCTACATAGTAAGCGGTCATCTCCCCTACATAGTAAGAGGTCATCTCCCCTACATAGTAAGAGGTAATCTCCCCTACATAGTAAGAGGTCATCTCCCCTACATAGAAAAAGGTCATCTCCCATTCATAGAAGAAGGTCATCTCCCCTACAAAGTAAGAGGTAAATTCCCTTACATAGAAATAGGTTATCTTCCCTATTTAGAAAAATGTCATCTCCTCTTATAGTAAATTGGTCATCTCCCCTTCATAGTAAGAGGTCATCTCTCCTACATAGTAAGAGGTCATCTCCCCCTACATAGTAAGAGGTCATCTCCCCTACATAGTAAGAGGTCATCTCCCCCTACATAGTAAGAGGTCATCTCCCCTACATAGTAAGCGGTCATCTCTCCTACATAGTAAGAGTTCATCTCCCCTACATAGTAAGAAGTCAACTCCCTTCATAGTAAGAGGTCATCTCTCCTACATAGAGGTCATCTCCCCTACATAGTAAGAGGTCATCTCCCCTACATAGTAAGAGGTCATCTCCCCTACATAGTAAGAGGTCATCT
>NC_092861.1:9401178-9423408 GCF_032062135.1 Pyxicephalus adspersus | reverse complement strand
TCATCTCCCCTACATAGTAAGAGGTCATCTCCTCTACATAGTAAGAGGTCATCACCCCTACATAGAAAAAGGTCATCTCCCCTACATAGTAAGAGTTCATCTCCCCAACATAGTATGAGGTCATCTCCCCCTACATAGAAAGCAGTCATCTACCCCAATATAGTAAGAGGTCATTTCCCCCTATATGGTAAGCGGCCATCTCCCTCTTTATGGTAAGGGGTCATCTCCCCCCACATAGTAAATGGTCATCTCTTCTCATCTCAGTCCCCAAGCAATTGGTTCACTTTTGGGTGGTTATGGGTGCAAATATCAAAATGCCTTAATGGACGGATGTCAGGCTGAAGGGTAAGTGTTCCCACGCTGATTGTAAATGTATTTAGATCTTCTTAGGTAAGACTCATATATAATGCTGAGCCTCCATAATAAAAAAAACTCCAGTGAATGAAAGGGGTGGTCAGGCTGGAGAGGGAGAGGATAGATTATGCTGGATGTCCTCCAGCCAAGAAATGGGACGGCTCTTTCTGATTTACTGCAACTTCTAATGCACACCCTGAGAAGCTCACAGTGTGTAATAAAATCATTAAACATTTCCAGTAGAGGAGAGGAGCCGGTATGACTGTACAAGACAGAAGGAAAGACTGGTGGGCAGATAAAAATATAAAATCAGACCCTATCAGGAACTAACACTGGAACCTGCCATTACTGACCCATTTGTGTGCTGGCATTAGGGTTGTTGTTTTCCCTTTATATGTCATTTCGGATGACTCACTGATCTGGTAGCATGTACATTTTACACATGGGTACACCCTATAGATGATATGGGTCTGTGTGTCACTATGTAAAAAATTACCTGATGGACAGAAGAAATAATGCAACTCATGTGGACTAACAGGATAACTCCCTGGCGCTGAAATCACTTCTTCACCTAATAATTGACCTAGGTGAGTGAACAGCCCAAATTCCCCATTCCGTGTGATCAGGGGAGGAAAAGAAGCAATGATATGATGTGAATTTGGGCAGATATTGGGGGTATGTACAGATGACACCTATATATCTTGGGGTAAATTTATATACACCCTGTGCCTGGGGATTTGACTCTTATTTATCCACTACCTATGGATGATTTATAAGGTTTTATACAATCCTAACTCCTCACTCCAGCAGGCTTCCTCTGCCCTGGAGTAATGGAGCTCCTAAAATTGCCACCCTTAAGAATAAACTTTGGAGTGCCATACCATGACAGCCCAGTCATATGAATGGGGACTCCATATGTTGTATGAATGGTGGTGAAAAGAAGTGCAGACCTGGCGGACCTTTATCTTAAATACATTTATTCTTCTGAGAAGTAAAAAACAATGTACCCCTACTTAATGTACAGCACTGTGTAATATGTTGGCGCTATATAAATCCTTCAATATATGAAAGAAAAACAATAAATAATTTGGAAAGCAGTCATTGCCCTGTCATACCTGCTCCACCTTGTTCATCAGCGCCGGGCAGCCGCCCAGCTTGTACCTGATGAGGTTGTAGATCTCCTCGGGGTGGCCAAGAGACCGCAAGAAATCCATTGCAGGGAACGATGAGCTCTCCGCGGTCACTGAACGTGGCTATATAATAGCAGCAGTCGGACCCGCCCCCGCCTGTCACCAGCGGCCGATAGGATTCCTGCTCAGTGGCAAGGATCGATGTAGAGGCGGGGTTTGGGCGTGGCTTCCAGTGACTGCCCTGCGGCTTCTGTGGCTGACTGCGCGCAGTGACTGCTAGGGATTGCTGGAGCCTTGTGGTTCGCACAGAATTATTTATTATTTTTGATGAGTGAAGAATGGAGGTATTTCTGGACAATATTATGTGTGTACAATAAGCAGGTTGTATTAAGGTGCCCATAGACATTGGGTGATTTTAGGATTGTTGCAGTTTACATGGTTAGAGTTGATCACTGATTGGTGTCAGTACAGGTGCCCCATGATGTTATTTTGTGATCTGCCTTGCTATGATCACTATACCAGGACTATTGTAGTGGTGGATACAAATCCAGATGCCATGTTTGTGGTCTCTGGCTTCTGATTTCCTGGCATGGCTGACAACAAACCTCTGGTTTCTGGACCTTAGCTGGACTTACTGGTAGTCATTGATCCTACCCCACTACTGCCCTCTAGGGGCGAGTACCATCATGTCTACTATTACTGCAGATGGGGGATTCTACAGATCTCAGGACTTCTCCAACTGTTGGGGGATTATTAGTATTTAGCCAAGTCAGTGAGTGAGTTTTTAGGTCTAGGTGGAGCTA
Organism: Pyxicephalus adspersus; assembly: GCF_032062135.1. Taxonomy (NCBI): domain Eukaryota; kingdom Metazoa; phylum Chordata; class Amphibia; order Anura; family Pyxicephalidae; genus Pyxicephalus; species Pyxicephalus adspersus. Next base: position 9,421,121 of record NC_092861.1, on the reverse strand, counting down.
GGCAGCCCACTGCTTATAGGTGAACAGGGAATGTATTTGTTGGGTTTGTTCCTTTCTCTCATTCCTGAGCTCCTCCTTCCATGTGTGGTCAGCTATGGTGGTAGTTCCACCAGTACTCAGTGATAAGGTTTGGTATCACTGCTACCTATGAGTCAAGGCAATTCCTACAAATATTTCACATTATTGTGCAGAACACACTGCATGACCAGTAGGATAATAAGGGGGTTTTAGGATGTCAGTCTCCTTGCTATAAAAAGATTGCACAAAGCCGCCATAGTGTCAGTGTATTAAAAGTTGCTCTAGGGAGAGAATAGGGAAAGCTAACAAATAGTGAACAAACCTATAGTGAAAAGCCCCAACTCTGCAACTACTAAGGCTGCGTACACACATGCAACTGTTGTCGTTGGAAAGGATCTTTCACAATATTTTCCAACGACTGCACGATGCATGAACAAGTGTTGTACATAAATCACTGTTCTGCTGTATGGAGAGAGAAGGGGGAGAAGGACAGAGTGGCACCCTGCTGCACTCTCTCCCCTTTACTTGCATTATGATCGTTCGTCGGCCATCGCCCGTGGATCCGGCAGGATGGTCTTTTAGACGATGGACGACGAGCGCTGTACACATGCCAGATTCTCGCCCGATATCAGCTCAGGGCACCTGGCTAATAGGAAGACAGTTCTATGTTCCCATAGGCAGACTGTAAATGCCACAAGACAAGCAAAGCAGGGAGGGGACAACCTGGGGACAAGTGATGTACAAGTGACACCGGAAAAAACAAGCCGTGCACTGAAAGATTAATATTGAAAGCTGGCCAAATACATAGCCCAGAGAATTGGGATTTACTCCAAGTAGTTACTTAAAAACATCACTGTTCTGCATGAGTTGCTCTGCCCTGAGAAGCATTTGGGTATGAAAATGTTCGAGATTATTTTTTTATTATACAATATATGGCACCAACATAACACACAGTGCTGTACATTAAGTAGGGGATCAGAGATCACACTTTATATTCATTATTTATGTGCGGATGTGCATGTCCTACATTACAGTATAGCATTGACATTGTAAGAATTTGGCTCTCATTTACCCCCCATATTCAGAACATTTCCAGGTCCTGTAACTTTCACCAGCGTACCATCTTCATAATTCGCCCCTACCTGTCCCGAGACCACCAAACTCCTTGTACATGCTCTAATCATCTCTCCTCTGGACTACTATAACATCCTCCTCTCTGGTATTCCACTAACCCGACTCTCTCCTCTACAATCGATTATGAATGCTGCAGCCAGGCTTATCCATCCTTCCCACCGCTCCTTTCATTTCACCTTAGAATTTAAAAAATCCAGTGCTTTGCCTTCAAATCTCTCCACAGTTCTTGTCCCACTTACATTTCTGACCTGATAAAAAAAAAATACCCCATTAGCTGCTCTCTCCACTTCTCCAATGACATCCTCACTCATAACCTCATCACATGCATGGCTCCAAGACTATTTCAGAGCTGCCCCAACTCTCTGGAATGGTCTTCCCTGTCCTATTCAGCTTGCTCCTACTTTCTGCTCATTTAAGAGTCCTTAAAACCATTCTTTTCTTGCTGACCTACCCATTTACTTCTGCCTCCTAAAACCCCTACCATTTCCCACCACTCCATATCTCCCCTTCTATTGTGTGATACCTCCTAGATTGTAAGCTCTTCGGGGCAGGGTCCTCTCCTGCTCCTGTGTCACTGTCTGTATCTGTCTGCCATTTACAACCCCTATTTAATGTACAGCACTGTATAATATGTTGGTGCTATATAAATCCTGTTTATTAATGCAATGGTACCTCGGGTAACGAGTGGCCCTGCTAACAAATTTTTCAGCTAACAATTTTTTTTCACAGTTTAAGAGACTCTGCTAACAAATGTTAAAAAAAAGCAGGAACCGGGCTTTAATAACCAAGACAAACACTGCAGTTGTTTCTTTTTTACATATGAAAGCACAGCTTGCTCAAGAAGTTAATGAATATTTAGGCTCCAAAAAGTTTTTTTGTGCTTTGTTTGTGATTAACTCACAGTAGGGAGTTTTTTACAGTAACTGACATCACACTGCCTAATATGTTGAGACAAACATCTGTCCTAATTTCATTTATTAAAATAATGTCCCCTTTTACCTGCTGTTACTGAGGGAAGCGGTTTATCTCAAGCCTTTGGCGAGTTTATGAACTTTTATATTCTGCTTTTTACTATTTTTTAAAATTCTATCTTTAAATTGTGCATAGCATCCAGAATGAATTAAATGATTTTCTATAAAAAAAAAAAAAAAAAAAAAAAAAAACTATGGGAAATCAGGTTTCGGCTAACAAAGACTTTTTTGTTGGTAGATGAGAAGCGGGTTGAAATGTACATGGTCAGCTTTGGGTCTTCATTAATATTATCATTAATAATAATAAACAGAATTTATATAGTGCCAACATAATATGCTACACTGTACATTAAATAGAGGTTACAAATGATAGACAGTGACGGAGGAGGAAGAGGAAGAGGAGACTCTGCCCAGAAGAGCTTACAATCTAGATTGTAGTACAGGTGGAGATTGGAAAAGATTAATTCCAGCAGTAATATAGTGATCCAGAAACAGCAAGTGATCTGATGGACTTCTGTAGATGAAGTTTAATAAATGTTCGGTACAAACAGCTGAAAGGGGATGGCCAGTGCTTATCGGTGGGAGATAGCTGGATAATAACTGTAGCCAATCAGACAGGAAAATGAGTTTGGCTCAGGATATCCCCTCCAGCTTCTAATGGAAAGTGGACTATTTGCTTTGAAAATAGTGCACATGGAATAAATGGGAAAATGTTTGTGGGCAGCATGGTGGTTTGATGGTTAGCACTTTTACAGCACTTGGTCCCAGGTTTAAATTCCAGACAGGAATTTATCTGCATGGAGTTTGCAGGTTCTCCCTGTAATTGCATTAGTTTCCTCCCACATTCCAAAACCATGCAGTTAGGTTAATTGCCCCCTCCCTCCATATGACAATAGAAGGGTCATATTTGAGGGACAGCTAGTGACATGACTATGGACTTTGTACAGCGCTGCATAATGTGTCAGCGCTATATAAATACTGTATTACAGGAGTACAATTTTTTCCCTTATACTTAAGCGGATGATTTAACAGAATCATCAGACCAAAAGATTTGATCCAATTTATATTACGGGAAAGTTTTACTAAAAAAGCCAGTAAAATTATTAGACATCTAGGTATATATAAAAAATAAATAAGAGAATGTGACAATCAATTGAACTGACATTTTATTTAATAAAAATTAAAATACATTGTATAACAATGTCACAATACAGATCATTCCCAACACTCCCGACTACTTACCAATGCAATGATCCCTGTGTGCAGATAGGTGGCGACAGATTAACCAGTCCGCTGGCAGCCAATGCAGCAGTGAAGGGGTTAAATCTGGACCAATCCCATCATTCTCTGTTCACAGAGGACAATACTAAGGCAAAGGAAAGGAAAAAGTGAAGTAATTCAAAGTAACCAATTGGCAATCATCCCATTCAGGACTCTGTAAAAAAAATAAGGTAAAGTCTGATTGGTTGGTGTGAGACCGCACTTCACCAATTCTCTTTCAATCTGCCTTATCGAAGAATTGTTTAAGCCTGTATGGGTGATGGTTATACCAATGGAGCAAAGAGAATGAAGATTTGCTGAATTATCTAGTAACATCTTCCAGTTAGCTTCACTGAAGATTTTTTTTATTATTATTATTATAAAGAAATCAAAAAAAAAAAAAAAAACTAATATCCTAAGAACCCTGCCAATGGCATCATATAGAAAGGTGAGGTATAGAGAAATTTTACCAATAGATATACACAAGCATTTTAATGGTCGATTCAATCAGATTTTTTCAACCTGCAGCCTCTGGTTTGGGCTAAGTACACATGTCAGATGATTGTCGTTCTATAATAGCCGATATCAGACAAGAATCTGGTGTGTGTGTACAGCGCTCATCTGCCAGGACAGATCCATGAACTATCAAATTGAAACCGAAGTGGAGAAAGCGCAGCATGGGTGCCACTCTGTTGTTCTCCTCCCTCCATAGAGCAGAATAGCGCTCATTCAGTCTTTTTCAGATGTTGGAAAGGATCGCAACAACGACAATTTTTGAACATGTGTACGTAGCCCTAGACTAGAGATCCCAGTGGTAAGAATTCTCTACAATTATCTGTCTCTGCTCCCTTTCACAATGTAATCCCTAAGGATATCATTCTAATGTTCCTCCAATGAGTGGAACCAAAACCTCTCATAATGATATCTTTACTGGGGTCCCCAAGAAGAAAAATACATCTATGAGATTCTATGAGTCCATTGGTGCCAATTCAGGACAAAATCAATAACTTGGTGTGGACCTTTCATTTTTGTGGTCTTCCTTTTATTTAAAGCGACACAGCGTGTAACAATTCTAAATAAGATTTCCAAGCCGAGAGGAAAAAGCAACTTTTGGGAAATGAAGGAGCAGAAGTATGACATATGGATGGAAAGGATCAGATATGCCAATACCTGTACTGAAATTATATATAACGGAAACTTCAAGCCGCTTCAACATCATACTAGTCCTAGCTCAACCCAGAAATTATTTTATGCTGGGTGCGAAGAAGCTATAGGTGGGTGGTGGCCTTGTATTGTGACCAAATTCATCAGTAACCTCCCAAAAACAGCCGGGTGGTTACAGAAAAGTGCTGGGTGGTGCGCCCAGCTAAAGAACCCTGCATACCATACATTGATGTATTACCAATGACATGTGCAGACCAGGAGTATTACCTACAAGGGACAGTTTAGTAATCTATCCTTCAGTACAGAAACATTTACCTGGTAGGAGAGCAGTGTACAAACTGATGGTCACCATTCCTGCAATGTACCTTATAGAACACCTACATGCTTCTATCCCCTCAAAGTATCTTGTGCTGGATCTCTGACACTCTAAAAGCAAAGGTAAAGCAGTGGATATGCAAATACTTCTCTCTCCTAAAGATCCCCCCTGTCTATGGAAGGTAAAACAGAAGAATACATCCAGAAATCTTCAATAACCTTTGTACATGGATGCAATCATCCCGCTTATATCTCCAGTAGTCTGTCTCTGTCCCCTTCCACAATGTAATCCCAAAGGATGTCACTCTTTAATGTTCCTCCTTCAATGTAACCAAGGACCAGCAACAAGTCCACCCTTACAGATAGCCAAAAGGATCATCCGTGTCACTCACCTGAGACATAAATTGCTCATTGCTCTCTGGTTAAGAAACACTGATCTATGTAGTGAAGCGAGTATAATAGGCAGAAGGATGCACCATTAGGTCATCATTGCAGTCCCTCCATTACTTCCATTCTTTACATCCTACAGGTGGTACTTCTGCTCCAGTCACCTGACCTATTATAGAAGTGAATGTCCAGTGTCTATCCGGAGTCCCTCATATCACCTACATGTGTTTTCATTTTCACTATCCAGATTGATCAAAATTTCCTCCACAGGTTACAATCCAATCCCATGTCACCAAAGCAAAAATAAACAGAAAAGCAAAGTATTTCATAAAAGTCCAGAAAAGCCGGTTCAAATGTTAAGGTGCAGAACTTTTTTTCATTTTTACCACGGATGCCCTGACAATATTACCATGGAAATTCAAAAGATCCTTCAATATAAAAGGTTCAATAAACTTCTCAATTTAAATAACTATAATCCCAGGTTGTTATTTTCAACCAATAGGATCATTGGAGACGGTTACCTCTCACAGTCTCTCTAAAATATTAACTTTGTCAATTATGAAACTTTTTACTTCTGGCCAGCCTACAGATCTGCTGTCCTATTATCATCCTCTGAACTCTGTGCATGTGGGATAGCCATACATACATGGGAGCTTGTGAGGGGATCAGTATTGATGCTACTGCTGCTTCTGACTTGTTTAAGGCTCAGTTTTAACATTTTATGTTCTGATAATCCTGTACATCCATAGGTTATGATATGTGGCAAATTTACCCTAAAAAAAAAAAAAAAATGCCCCATTTTCCATATAGAATAGAACCTTCCTGCCCTCTATGCCGGCACACCTGACGGGTGACCCCTTATCACTTCAGCCTGTAGTGTGGGGGAAGAGAGGGGCGTCAATCAGGTTAAGCTGCGTACACACTTGCAATTTTTGTCGTTGGAAAGGATCTTTCACGATCCTTTCCAACGACAAGGGGCTGCAAGATGCATGAACGATGCTGTACATACAGCACCGTTCATGCTCTATGGAGAGGGGAGGGGGAGAGCGACGGAGCGGCACCCTGCTGCGCGCTCTCCCCTTCCCTTACGATCGGCTGTCGTCCATCGTCCGTGGATCCGGCAGGTCGGTCGTCCGGACGATGGACGACACCGACTGTACACACGGAAGATTTTCACCCGATAATTGGCCGATGCCGATTATCGGGCGATAAAAATCTGCCGTGTGTACGTAGCTTTACATGGAGCACTGGATGGTGAGGCCAAACTCTGATGCCTATAGAGCTGTGCAGTCATATTTATCAGGAAAGCGAGGGTAAGACCATGAAGACAGATTGGGAGGTATTGTCTGAATAGTCAATTCAGTGAGCTTTTAGGGAGCCATCATTCATATCCTTACTTAACTGCCCGCCCAGTGAAGGTGCAGAAAAAGTGTGAATCCAGAGATTCACTGCTGTGTACTAAAGAAACATGACATTCTAAGCAGTGAAGAAAAGATTAGGATGAAAGCCCAATATTCAATAATTGCAGCTTTTATATTACTGTCCTTTTACATTCCCCTTCATGGCGATTATATGGTAGCATTTGTCCTCCGTTCTTGACATACGCAAGCCTTGCTGCAGAATTTCAAGGTCTTTAATGAAGATGCCTGTTGATCCTCAACAATTTAGAACCCCCTAAAGGGCCAATCAGAAACCCAGATGGAATAAGAGTTCACCAACCATGATAGAACAGATTAAAGATCGATCCCGAGTGTCACTTATACTTTTTAAGAATATTCAGATAAAGCTACAAGTCCTGGAAATATTCCCATTTCAGTGTCTCCCCTGTGATTATACATCATGGAGATAGGAAGCCAGTCAAACGAGGCTGATAAATGTGCTTGAAGTGCTAGGATTTGGGCTGATTAGGTGTCCCTAGAAGAGCTCCAGCCCCATTTTCCTCTAGGACATAAAAGAGATATTACTACCATGGAGAACCGAGATGGATGCGTTGTAGGTGAATAGTCCCAGCTCATTGGGCCGTGTGGACCTCCTCTGAGGCCTGCACCGTGCTCAGGTACTGCCAGCTGAGGGCCGCGAGTAGCATGGCGCAGGACAGATATATGGGGGAAAAGCTGTGTCGAGACACCAGGGGGCCATTGCGCAAACTCAGCTTCCTGACCGTGGCCACAATGTTTTGTGTTCGCCCAGAGGATGGGTCTGTCATTGGAATCTTCTGGTAGATCTAAAAGAGAAAAAAAAATATATAACAAATAAAACACCAGTTATAAAATTACTCAAACAGAGCAAACACGTAAAACTGAGAAGTGAGTAAAGTGAGTATACTCCATATTGATGTTTTTTCCAGCCAGGAGTTTTGTGATCCAGACACCCCTATTGCATTGCTAGGGCCTGCACCTTCAATACAAGTCAAGCAGCAAACCTCAGTCCAGGCCACAACCCAGCTACCGGATTGTACAAAGCAGCAGCAACATACTGATGAGACGCCACTTCCCATTTGTTGGCAAGCACCCAGTTGTAGACCAACAGAACTGCAACACTGCAGTACATCCTGATTGACCATTAGAGAGAAATGTTAAAGTGCAACTATACCTGGCCAACTCAGCTGTCCACATTCCAAATGGCAAATATTAAGACAATGTAAAAGCCTGAATCAACATTTTCACAGTACAATATTTAAGGATAAGGGGAGACCTTTGGTCCAGTATGGGTGAGGTTTAACTAAGATTCAGAATCTAAGTATCTGGGGGTGTAATGTTAGAACTGACAGGTTAATTTCAATAGGGTCATGCAGGTAAATTAGAGTGATTTTTTAAATTTTTTTCTGCAATGTTTGGTAGTTATGCCACCACTTTAATTTTAAAAGGACAAGGAAGACATAAAAAAAAAAATGACCCTACCTCTTCCACGTACTGATACATGATGGCTCTTACAGCCTGGATGTTTGTAGCGTCCATCATGAGAGTCACAGCCTGGCCCTTCCGAATCTTCACCACTCCTTTAAATACTTGCTGGTTGTTGTAACAGGCTGCCAATGTGGCGATAGCCATTACCTAAATCACACGACAACTGTTAGAGCCCAACAATAATAATTACAGCATTACACAAGCAATATCATATGAACATATGTCATGTGATTACCGCACAACTGAAATGGTAGAATAGAAGGGATCTTATTGGGCATTATTGAAATTGTACTTTTTCTTCAAACACTTATGCATGTATCTGGCAAAAGTTGACCCTACCAGGCCAAATGTATTACTAAAAAAAAAAAATGTTGTTACAGAGCTCAGCAGGCTACCTTTTGTCATTTTTTTTAATATATAAACAGTGCAGCCTTGGTAGTTAGGAATTCCGTAAGGGCTCCCCGGCCCTGTAATATTTATAGCTGTATAGATATAATATATATATCCGTTAGATATAAAGCATGGCTGCCCCCCATTTGGTGATGTCACCACTGTGCTGCTGTCTGTTCTTGCTAGAGGCTTGGACATGAGAAAGTAAAGCCCTACCAAGATGGCGGCCACCACACAGAGAATCAACCATAAAACCATGGGGTTTAACCTTCTGAGCGACAACCACGAGTGTGGCTCAGGGTAAAAAAAAAAAAAAAAAAAAAAAGCTTGGATTCAATACAAAATACCTGTATTGAATCCAATACAAAGTAATCATTAGATTATATATACACTATATGCTACTGTACAGTTATAATACAGGTTTCAATATTTTTTATTTATTCATGCACCCTTGTTTTAACAGATTTTTGTGTTATTTATAAAATTTAATAAATATTGGACATATTTCTGTGAGTTATACCTAAGAATTACAGGCCTACAATGTAAAATACATTTTCATGAAAGACAATGAACTGCTTTTAGACATATAAATCCAGACAGAAATGAACCACCCAGGAGGTTAAATAATGTTTGTGCTTGGACCAGCGCATATAATATCGCACAGACAGCAACCAAATCCAATAGGAGAATTTGCACTTTAGCACCGGAAGGGGAGAGACTACAGATGACAGCAATATTATAAACCATCTCCTAAAATCCACCACATCTCTTCTTTTAACATGACTATCCCCCGCCTGATATGGTTGCAGCAGTTGGTGCACTGACCTGCGGTATGGCGCAGAAGTTGAACACGCTCTGGTTTCGCAGTCTGGACAGGTAGAGCAATACGTCGGGTACATGTTGCAGGGCATTGGTGATGAGCTCGTTCAGACACTGCACGGCTGGCACAATGTTTTCTGGCTTGGCAAAGTCTGACAGCTTCTTCCCATATTTACTCCACACCTGGTACACGGGAAAGACAGACATCAGCTCCCAGTCACTGGCTGAACCAGTTTATTCTACTAGTATTATAGCAGTGAGAGTAAGGGAACAGGCAACCTTTATTCTCACTGTCATGGGAAAGGATTTCTGAGTAACATCAGATGCTATTTAAACATTTACAAGCCGTTCATATACAAGAAGTTTAGGCCACATGGCAAGCAAATCAGCTGTAACATACCTCCATGGCTTGCTGGAAAGCTCCCAACACATTGTGTGAAGTGCTGAATTTTACTTCTTATTATCCTAATGATTTATAATATAGAGAATCTTAAGAAAAAGACAGCAGGGTTTTTTTTTTAATAAGTTGGCGTCGCCATTACAGCAGAAGGTAAAGAGACATGAAGGTCCCTTTATTTAACTCTGCTGCTTCCGGTCATGCAAACAGGGGAGGCAACAGAGGTGCATGACAGCTGATCTCCTATTCAAATACCTGATTTAAATAATATTCGCTCAGTTTTTTGGCCATGGTATAAAAAAACGTTAGTACAATCTTGTACCATTTGCAATTTTCTTTTTACACCTATCATGCTTAAAATGTTGATCTCAAATTCCCCATACAGATGGCAGCTTCCTAATAGCCCTGATGAAGGGAGACCCACCAAGTCCCTGAAACACATCGGATTTACAAGAACTAGAGATGCAGCCCCCCATACTCATGTTTTACCATTTCAACCTGTTAGCAAAACTTCTAATTGTAAAGGTTCCCAGTCCATGTTGCTATGGGATATTCAGAAGCAGCCCTTGTTCTGGAACTGTAAAATCACAATGATTTGTCTGTTCCTGGAACCACAACTGGAGGCCTCCAGCACTGCACAGGGCACTCAGCTCTGCCAGATGAGCAAACATTAATACATACAAGATTATCCGTTTGTATTTCTAAAGGGCTTTTAGGCTCTGCATTACCCTCTAGATGACGCATTTGCTTTTGGCATAACTGAACCACTTAATAAAGTTTCAGACTTCAATGCTTCGTGTCCCCAAAAAGTGGAACAAAAATCCCAAACTGTTTTTATGAAGGTCAAGTTTTTTGTCAGTTTGCTGCACCGTAGTTTACAAATGGATTATCATTAAGGAGGCTACACAACAAGTCTACTTTTGTAATAAGAGTTAGAACATCCCATCAGGTCTTTACTGCTGCGTCCCTATGGTAAGATCTCTCCTCCCTTCTGTCTGCCAGGGACAAAAGTATTCACCAAGCAGTAGGAGGTGCTCATGGGGACAGAAATGATGGGAAACTTTTCTAACATGATTGCAGATAGAAACAAAAACCTGACCTGACATTTTATTCCTCCCCCATTCATGGTTAAATAAAATTATTTGGATGGGGTTAGCTTTAATCTATTACCAGGCAAGTTAAAAATAAAGTCATGTGATAGTCAGTGGCCCTCATGGAAATGGTTGAAATGATATGGTTAGCTTTGCCATTTTTAGAATCGGTGAACTTGGAAGTTGTTTTGTCAACTGGTAATTCTGCATTATATCAAAGTGTGCTCAATGATCATCTGACCGGGTGAAATGGATCTTAGAATAATGATCCGAAGCATACTAGCAAATCCACAATTTCAAGACATAATCCTGCCCCTGTACAAAGCATTGGTCAGACCACATCTGGAATATGCAGTCCAGTTTTGGGCACCAGTTCACAAAAAGGACATTGTGGAATTGGAGAGAGTGCAGAGAAAGACAACTAAACTAATAAAAGGAATGGAGGAGCTCAGCTATGAGGAGAGATTTGCTGAACTGAATCTATTCTCCCTTGATAAGAGACGTATAAGGGGGATATGATCACCCTGTAAAAATATATAAATGGTCCATATAAAGAACTTTCTTCCCTACCTTTAACATCATTACAAAGAAGAAGAGGGCACTCTTTGCGTCTGGAGGAAAAGAAGTTTAAGCTTCGGATAAGGAAGGGATTCTTCACTGTAAGGTCTGTAAAAAATGTGGAATCGGCTCCCCCAGGAAGAAGTTTCAGCAGCTACTATAGATTGCGTTAAGAAAAAGCTGGATGTTTTTCTAGAAGCAGAGTATGTTTTTTTTTTGCCGTCCTCTCAATCAACTACGTCCATAGGGTTTTATATCTGGGATATATTTACTTCCCTAGTGCTTGAACTTGATGGACCTGAATGTCTTTTTTTCAACCTGACTTACTATATAACTATGAATGAATCAAGCAATGGAGGATTTTAGACTGTCCAGTCAAGTCAGAGCCCCGATTCAACAGTGTGTCACCCATTGATAAGTTTCAAAAACCCTGCAAAACGCTGATAGTGGAAGGAAACCCACATACTTGTTAAAAAATGAAGGAATTTTGTATGGAGGCCAAATATTGGTGTTGCACACTTGCAATGTGAGTTGCCTATGAACATTTCAGTTAAAACAGAATACCTTTTGTAGCGAAAGGGTTGAACTTATTTTTTCCGGTATGCCACTACATCTGTTAATATTTTGTTTTATTAAACAATTGAAAAGGCACTGTTTGACTGATCTACAGTAATTATGTTGAAATTTTAGTACAAAAGTTTCCTAGTATGTATAAAGCTAGTAATAAAAGCCAGATAACTCTTCCCAGTCCAGCAAGAGGAAAAAAAAAAAAAAAAAAGGCTTTTGGCTTTTATGCAACCTAAGTTTTAAATTAATCTGAAGCAATCGCATGAAATGCTCCCTCCCAGCAGATATTTCCGTTTGAACAGGAAATGACTGTACTTGCCTCCTTCGGCCAGAACTCTCGACCTTCCAGCTGATCTTCCAGGTAGTCGCGGATGATGTTGGTCTTCTGCAGGAACAGACCCATGGAGTTGGAGAGCTTTGTGTCCTCTCCCACAATGGGGTCCTCCAGCTCTGATGCAGAAAACAGACGGGACAGACCAATCCCCACCAAACCGGCTACATAGTGACAGTACTGTGGGGAGAGAAAACACAAACTTTACATTCTGCACCAGATATTTACAATATTGCTTTATATCTGCAGCTTATGTCGGGTGTAAGATACCTTTTATGACATAATCAGGAATGGAAATGATAAAGCGGAGCTCCAACCTTCCCTTTAGGCTCTGCTCCTGGACTGACATTGCTTTCTCTGATTTCACTGGGAGCGGCTAACAATGTGCACTGAAGCTGAAACAAGTCAGACAGATCCGGCTTCGTTTCTTGGTTGGAGGATGTCTACTGTCATCTAGCCCAGGCTTGTCCAATTCCAATTTTTAAGGGCCAGGATCCACACAAATTTTTTAGTATTTCCTTACCAGCTGTCCTTGAGAACTGGAGGTGGACAGCCACGATCTACCCCTTTCCTCCCCAACCATTCCCTTTTTTATTAATTGCATTTCAATTCTTTTAATTATGGAAGATCAGCATCACACATTGGTACTGTGGAGTGGAACTCCAGTAGTAGTCCACAGCTCCAATAGAGACTTTTGCTATTCTCAATACCTTCAGCATTTTTATCCGGATGATTATTACGATTAGAAAAAAAACAATTTCTAGGACCCCCAATAATTAAGGTTGCTCTCCTGAGCCAACAACTGGGATACTTCCATACTCTACTACTCAATGATTTGAACCTGTTAGGGTCTCTAAATAAACCCCCATTGCTTACAACTTTTTCAATTCAGTCTCTACACTCCCCTGAGGAAGTGAAATGGAGAAACTCGTCAGGGAAAAAGGGATGACCTAATGTTTTGAATTCTGTATTCGGAGATGCTAATTGTACCACACTCAATAAGTGATCCATTCTTCACTCATGGTCATATGCGGATTGTTAGCTCAGTAGAGCTTTGTCTAGCTTAGGATGCTAAAAACTTTTTGTTCAGTAGAAAAAATTGCCATAAAAAAGCCGTTTCGATCCTTAATTCTCTCCTATTTGATTAATCCGTAAAGACATTTTGACATTGGCCTCTCAAAAGCCAGCTAAGTTTGCTGGCATCATGGGTGAAGTTTCATGAAAACAAAGTACATGCCAAATTATTTTGAAGAAGTCATGTACAGCACTTTACAATACCTCACCACCAGTTATGATCTGCCTGCATTAGAGAAAGAAGGACCCAGTACTAACATTACTGTTCTAATATAGGATATGTAATAAAACTGAAATAGTTTTATCTAAAAATGATAATGATTAGATTGGTGATGAGTGGGAAAAGGAGGAACTAGGAACTGGGGAGGGCATTTGCCAGCCTTTCTTGTTGCCAAATGCTAAAGATGAGAAATAATTTTACGGAAGTCCTATTGTGAAGTAAGCCGTGATGCTGGAAGAAGTGTGGATGCCGATCTGTAGACGTCAAGGTACAGGAGGAGTCTAAGCAGCTGTTATGTCTTCCATCAGAGCAATGGAGCATATTGCTGCTAACAGATACCAGATTGTGGCCATCAATGTACACACGAACAGGGTCATTAAAGGTAGGAGGTGCAATAGGTCAAGCCAGGAATCAAATAAGTTGGGGTACAGTCAGAAACCTAAACCATGGGTTTAAGGCCAGAGACATGGTTTAAAGCTAAGGCTCAGGAAGGAATGAATACAGGAAGACCTGGGGCGTCAGGAACATGATGATAGCAGAATAACATCGAGAAAGAAAGCCATCTGCAAGATCAATTTTTTTTCCCCATAAACAGTCTGGGTGCAGCATCATTGGGGCGGATATTGTATAAGTATATAGAAGATGGGGTGTAGTGTAGAAGAGGTAAGCAGATATTGACTTATTACCAGAGATGTCAAATCTTACCTTGTCCCATTCCAGTAAAGATTCCACATGCTTCTCCAGGAACTCAGCCATTCCCACTCCCATCTTGTGACAAATGTCAGCGATCACCTCCTGGTAGACCACAGCCAAGTTCCTAAACTCCAGAGAGATCTGATGACAAGAAGAGAACAAAGAAACTTTTAAATTAGTAAATACTAGAGTCAATGTGATGGCAGCGAGTTACAATCCAGGGTTCAAGCATATATCAGGGCATTCCTGCAAGACATGAACACTTTCCTATGTTTTGTTTTATCTCTTTATAATTGCTACAGAGACCAGAATAATACCCGCGGATCTGTCAGGAATCTGAGAACTCCTAAAGGTCCGATATGGCTGACAACACTTTGTCTTTGCAGTACTGAAATCCCAACAAGTGTTGTCAGCCCTTCCTGCTGAACTATAGAACTCGGCACATCCCCCACCCCTCTCCACATTCATAGCGATTTCCTTCCCAGAAAAATAATGCTGCCTCTTAACATACAGATTTATTACTTTATTAAATTAATACAGAACAACAACTTACCGTTGGAAAGTCTGCAAGCACTTGGCGATCCTTCTCCTTACTGTCCATGAACCTCCAGTCAGCCTGGTAGAGGAAGGTGTGGAAGTTATGCAGCATGGGGATCTTGGTCTCCAGGCTGATGGTCATGTCATCCTCCACAGTGTCCAGAGCTCGCAAAACCAGATAGAAGATACAGACTGCATGTCTGAGGAGCAAAGCGAAGATAGTGAATGAGTGCAACCAATATGGAGCATCAGTAGAATCAAGCTCCATCACACGCCGGTGTAATGGCACAGTGATCTCCCCGGCCTCTATTAGCTGGGCGCACCACCCAGCTCTTTCAGTAACCACTACCTACCAAGCTTAAAAAAAAAAAAAAAAATATCTGTATTATTATTAATAAACAGGATTTTTATGGCGCCAACATTACACAGCGCTGTACATTAAATTGGGGTTGCAAAAAACAGACAGTGACACAGGAGGAGGGGCGGACCCTGTCCAGAAGAGCTTACAATCTAAGAGGTGGGGGGAAGTAACACACAATAGCAGGGGATATGGATTGGTTGGAAGTAGTGGGAGTTTAAGAGACAAGACAGGTAGGGGAGTTTAAAGGTTTTATGGGTTCTTTTAAATGAGCAGAAAGTAGGAGCAAGCCGAATAGGACGAGAAGACCATTCCAGAGAGTTGGGGCAGCTCAAGAAAAGTCTTGTATCCGTGCGTGTGACGAGGTTATGAGTGAGGAAGTCATTAGTAGGCCATTGGAGGAGCGGAGGTCAGAAAGGTAAGTGGGACAAGAACTGTGGAAAAGAGTACTGTAGCCGATACAGACTAAGGGGACAGTATGGGCTGCGTCTCAGTAGCATCAATCTGAGACCCTTCTGATACCATTGAACTGATACCAGAAATATGGAAAGCTTTCTTTCCATTTATTAAGCAAGTTTTCCATTCTAATAGACTGGTACTGGTATGCAAATCCTTACTTGATGGAACAAAAGGCTATCGATACAGAACTGCAGACCCAGGTATGAGATTATAAAGAGATCCTCTGGCATCCTTTATAAGCATAAGCATGTGCCAGGGCTTTCCATATAGAAACGTAGATATTCCAGGCACATTCTGGAATCTGATTATATAGCAGACATTCCTAATAATGGTTTATCATCAGTTTATTTATCTGACTCGGATGCTAAAATAAAACTATAAAGTATATGGCTTCTTGTAAAGGCAACAGAAACCACATCATACTGTAAAATCTGACACTTCCAGCATGGCCGGGTCAAGCCCCATACGGCGATCATTGGCCTGGCCGGGTCATCCCCCATACAGCGATCATTGGCCTGGCCATCCCCCATACATCGATCATTGGCCTGGCTGGGTCATCCCCCATACAGCGATCATTGGCATTTGTCATTTGTATTGTTCTTCCAGCTTGTAACCAACTCAGGACAACTGAATATTAGCATCATCACTGCCACTGGTAGAATGGAAAAGGAAAGACTGGAGTTCGGCTTTAGAATTCACAGCACAAACATGTTTTCTTAATAATACTTGATGAAGAATGTCACTAAGTAGATTGAAAATAAACACTGGCTTGTTACCAGCCAAAAACTTTTCCATTGAATATAAGCTGCAAGAGAGCCCTCACGTTTCTCCCATGTTCTGCTTGGTATGAGATGTCACTTATATTGTGTGTCAATGTATCCTCTACTTCGTAATAACGCTATTTAGATCTATTGACAACATGACTTAGTTACTCTGTGCTTCTCTATGCAATACAGGAAGGTGGTTGGACCATAGGTAATGGGACAATTAGGAGAAGAATATTATTACACAGTATTTATAGCACTGACATATTAAGCAGCGCTGTACAAAGTGCACAGTCATGTGACTAGCTGTTTCTCAAAGGAGCTCACAATCTAATGTCCCTACCTCAGTCATATGTCATGATTGAGGGAAGCCAATAACTCCACGTTTTTAAAATGTGGGAGGAAACCCATGCAAATCTGCAAACTCCATGCAGATAGTGTACTGGCCGAGATTCGAACCTGGGATCTGCAAAGGTCAGAGTGCTAACCACTGAGCCACCATGCTGCCCATAATATACCATGAAAGGGAGTCCAACCAACGTCTATGTATAATAATAATAATAATAATAATATTAATAATAATAATAATGTGATACCTCAGCTAACAAAGATAGTTAATTACGGAATAACGTTTGTTAGCCGGAACGTGAGTTCCTTTAGGTTTCTATTGTTAGCAGGGCAATTAGTTAGCTGAAGTATTACTGTACTATGCTGCAAAGACCACAGCGATCTTTCAGAAGAGAGATCATTGAAGAAGCCATACCCAGGAATGAGACTTTTTTGTTTTTTGGCTTTAAGTCTAAAGGCTTTTTTTAAAAGGCAGTTTTCAGGCTTTTTTGGAGGACATAAGATGTGTTACCATTTCCTATACCGTTCGGTTTATAGTGCAATACAAACACAGTGTTCAAAACAGCCCCTATCATAAATTCTGCAAGCGACTGATAAAGCCCTATAAATGCTGCATAAAATTACTTCTGGATACCTACAGGTCCATATCGGGTGCCCGGTAAAGGTAACCGCATGGCAAATCACCCGTTTGTGTGAACAAGTCTAACAACTGTATGTACGTTGTTTATAAAATATCCCCAGCTCCTGATGGAACATTATCCTTGGATTGGAAGTTGACGTTATGGATTTCCAACTTGTGTGTTTATGGCAAGTAAAGGATGTTCATTTTATTTCAAATGTTATTTATTTTTATTCCGTAGTAATGAATCATAAAATTTTAAAATGATGAAGACTGAAGGTCTCTTGTGACCCCAATGTAATGTTTTATATTTCCAGAGGTGGCAGAGGAGTAAATCATTATCACAGTTTCAGAATCCTGAGGTTTGGCACTTCTCTAAATGAGATATCCAAAGCAAAGGTCCTACAGGATAATATAAACCTAATCAAAGGGTATGGCTGCTTTGGACAAGAAGACCAAAACCATCACTAAAAACCCATAGACCAGGAGACAAGAATACCCAAGCCATCATCAAAATTACAAACCAGGAGACAAGACGACCCAAACAACCATCAAAACCTTCAGATCAAAAGACAAGAATACCTAAACCATCATAAAACCTAAGGGAGACAAGAAGAAAGCCAAGAAACCAAGAACCAAAAGATGAGGAGACCCTAAACGTCATCAAAAGCGCAGATCAAGAGGCAAAAAGACTAAAATCACCATCAAACCTGGAGATGGAGACAAGAGCCAACAAACCATGAAACCTAGAGAACAAAAGACAATAAGACCCAAACTATCATGGAAACCAAGGGCCGGGAGACGAGGAGACCCAAACCATCGTGTAAACCAAGAAAGACAAAAAGATCCAAACCATCGTGGAAACCAAGAGACGAGAAGACCCCCAACCATTGTGGAAACCAGGGGCCGAGAGACAAGGAGACCTTAACTATCATCCAAAGCGCAGATCAAGAGGCAAAAGGACCCAAATCACCATCAAACTTGGAGATGGAGACAAGAGCCAACAAACCATCATCAAACCTTGATATCAGGAGACAGAAAGACCCAAACAATTATGGAAACCAAGGGCCAAAGGAATAGGAGACCCCATTATTAAAATCACAGCTCAAGATACAAGAAGACCCGGACCATCACAGTAACCAAAGACAAGAGACAAGGAGACCTTGGAGATCAATAGACAAGAAGGCCCAACCCACCATAAAACTGGGGAACAAGACCCCAAACCAAGAAGATCAGTACAAACCACCATCAAAACAGTAGGACAAGACCCAAACCATCTCCATAACTTTTCCTGGTTCTGCCTGCCCCTTATAGGTTTTACAAGATACCAGCAGCATGCACAACGTGTTAGTCTTGTGAAGTCATTGGTATATAATAAATATATATATTATATAAATATATTGCTATATAAATCTCCAACATTTAATGTAACCACATCCAGCAAATCCTAATCATGTAACTATCTCCCTGTGCTGCCCTTATCAGATAGAAGATCCTAAATATCTATTTTCTGGTTTACAATGAAGGATCGGAGATTCCCTCAGAATGCGGAGACTGAGCGCCATCACACAGCATACATGCAAGGTGACTCATCCCAACACATTGATGTGTTTCTGCTACATTAGGCTTTATTTGAGGTTAGATACATTTTCCTGGATCGCTGAGCCAAAAAGAACACTCATAGGATGAGGAGACATCCTGGGGGAGAAAGAATTGAAATAAATCCGGATTATTCAGCATTCCAAAAATCACACCGCAATATTAGCCATAGTCATACAGGATTGCTGAAATGTGACTAACTGTACAGCTGAGCTTCACACTGTACGGAGGAAATGCTCACTTTATTGTACGGCTGGGCATCACACTGTATAGAGGAAATGCTCGCTTTAATGTACGGCTGGGCATCACACTGTATAGAGGAAATGCTCGGTTTGTAGGTTTGTTCTTAAGTTGAATTTGTATGTAAGTCGGAACAGGTACATTATTATATTAAATACAATTAGGACAGATGTTTGTCTCAACATAATATTAAGCAGCATGGTGTCAGTTACTGTATACAATCCTCACTAAGTAAATCACAAAAAAAAAAAACTTTATGGAGCCTAGTCATTCATTAACTTCTGGATCAAGCTGTGCTTTGATATGCAAAAAGTAACAACTGTTTTCTTAACATCCAATAGGAAATGGCGAGAAGAAATCTCGCCAAGATTTTCGGAGAAGTTTGTGCCCATTGGACGATTTTCCCCTCACCTATTGGTCACATGACAATCCATAATGGAGGATGGTGGATTTCCCCTGACAGTGTCTTAGTGAAAACCGATTGGAATATGAAGAGTGACACAGACAGCAGAAGAGCTTACAATCTATTGGTGTATACAGGAGGATACAAAAGGCATAAGAGCTTACAATCTATTAGTGTATGTGGGAGAATACAGAAAAGCTTACAATCTATTAGTGTATACAGGAGGATACATTTAGAAGGCAGAAGAGCTTACAATCTAATAGGGTATAAGGGAGAATACAGAAGAGCTTACAATCTATTAGGGTATAAGGGAGAATACAG
>NC_092861.1:9400296-9400710 GCF_032062135.1 Pyxicephalus adspersus | reverse complement strand
AGAGCTTACAATCTATTAGGGTATAAGGGAGAATACAGTAGAGCTTACAGTCTATTGGTGTATATGGGAGGATACAAAAGGCAGAAGAGCTTACAATCTAACAGTATACAGGGGAGGGGGGGGTAGAGAAGATCTGCTGACACACCCAGTCATGCGAGTGACCCCGCTACAATGTGCAGACATTCAGCCAGGCTCCGGGTGTCACATTGAATGGCTGCAGTGTGCCCAGGTGCCAGGTTTTGTGATCTGTCCCATGGTGTGCAGGGCACAGGCTGCAGCGTGTTGTGGGAGGGGCACAGAGATATTGTGTAAAATGTCACTCGGAATTACCCCCCCCTCCCTATCTCTCCTCCCTCACACTGCACAATGTAAACACCTCATTACACAACTCACACAATATAAGAAGTCATCACA
>NC_092861.1:9385575-9400047 GCF_032062135.1 Pyxicephalus adspersus | reverse complement strand
TCTGCCATTGTTTGCCACATGGCCGGGGTAATATTAGAGCCAACTGGGGTATATGGCTTTCATATCTCTGAACCAATACCAAAGAAAAGTTAGTGCTGCACAATTCAGGGAAACATCTCCCCAGTGCAGCATTTTCAAAAAGAAGGCGCCAACATGAAAGGGTTAATTTAGTATTTACCAAAACGTAGACAGCAAAGGGTTAACCCCCCACCCCTGGGGTTTTATCAGACAGGAAGTGATGGAAATTCTCCCGCAGCATGCCAGCCAAGCACTATGCAATCAATCTTAGCTGATCCGTGTGATTGGCTACTGATCACTTAACGTTTGGCAATCAATACGCTCGTTAACAAATCACAAGACACCTGGCCCAATCAATTTACAACAATCTGACCCAAAATGTAAAAAAAACCTCGGTCGAATTAAAGATAAACTCCATCCTTTAGCAATTACGCAGGCCCCACTCTGGGGGTCCCAATAATAAACACAAACACCAGCAGATTATTTGGGCATGCAGGGGTTAATGGTGGACTCACCGCAGCTCCCCGTCCAGGGCCTGGATGACGGCGGCGAAGCTCCGGCTGGTCTGGTTCAGGTATTTGTAGCAGGTATGCAGGCTCTCGCTCATGGATTCCTGTTGGGGTAAAGAGATGGCATGAAACCTACAGATGGGGGCATTTTGAGGGGTGAAGTATTTGTGCATGGCACGGCCCTCCCTCAGCCCCCTCTCCTGCAGCCTGGTGACCGCCAGCAGTGACCGCTGCCCGCTGGGCTTCTGGCCCGGGGATAGGCACAGCGTCCTCTTGAACAGAGAAGCGGCCACCTTGCAGTTCACGCTGGCCATCGGCCAAACTGGCACAGAACTTTTTGTTGTTTTCAGAAGTTTGTGTTTAGGAGCGGTGCCCCTGGGCAGGCTGAGAGGGGAGCTGAGCGCCCATCGACACTGTCAGCACTCTGCATGAGGGGGCTTCAAAACATGGCTGGGACACACCCATCCACAGACTCCACCCCCTGCATTGCTTTCATGTGGGCGGGGTCCGAGAGAGTTCTCATATTAACCCTTCCTATGCCCCACACACGGGACAGCGTCATGTGAGGCACTTCACTGGCTGCATGTTTGTTCCAGGTCTCCTTTCCATATGAAGGATAACAGCCCCTGCCCTGCACCTTACAAAACAAGTCCGCTCCTATATTCCTGTTGTAAGGGCAGCCAGTGAAGACACAACAGGAACATAGAAGCCGACTCATTTTAGAAGGTGCAGGGCCCGGGCTTGTTATCCTCATCCCTTCTGAAGAGCCTGGAACAAGCATGCAGCCAGTGAAGTGTGCACATGTGTGGATCGTCTGAACCGCTCACCTACTAACAATACCAGATGCCTGGCTGCCTCTGCCCCAATGCCGATTCACTGACCCAAAGTCGGACTGAATTCCAGATCAGGTCTGAAGTCATTGGGTCAGCATGACAGCCACATGTATGGGGGTATGAAAGTGGGTGTGGCCATATATGTCTCCACCCACCATACAGTGCATACTATATGAGGTCATGTGACCTACTTGTCTCCTTCCCTGTGTGTAGCAACCAATCAACCGGCCCAAACACAGTCATGTTGGGGCCACAACACAGAGGTGACAGGGAGTGATAGAAGGTGAATATTAGTAACAATAAGAGGTGACGGGGAGTGAATACAAAGGTGAATATTAGTAACAATAAGAGGTGACAGGGAGTGAATACAAAGGTGAATATTAGTAACAAGAGGTGGCAGAGAGTGAATGAAAGGTGAACATTAGTAACAACAGAGGAGACAGGGAGTAAGGTGAACATGGCCTGTACCCAGACTGGGCACACACACATGACAGGTAGGTACCCAGACTGGGCACACACACACACACATGGCAGGTTGGTACCCAGACTGGGGGGGCACACACATGGCAGGTACCCGGGGTCTGTACTCGGACCGGTCAGGTGACCTCCTGTCAGGTACCCATGTGCCATTAATGACCCTCCAGGGCTGCCTCTTACCTGCTTCAACTTGGGCATCACCGCCTGACAGCCGCCAAGCTTGAACCTGATTAGGTTGTAAATCTCCTCCGGGTGCCCCAGTGACCGCAGGAAATCCATGGCCGGGAATGATGAGCTCTGCTCGGTCACAGCATCCACACACGTCCCGCTATACTCGCCAGCTGCCGGTGTTTAGTCCCGCCTCTGCTGTCACCACCGACCAATGGCTTTCTAGTTTCATAGTGGACTGACGGCTACGATAGGTCTGAGATCTGTCGGACCAGGAGCTTCCAACCAATAAGAGAAGATTTGTTGCTGGGGTGACGCCTCGCGCTAAACTGGGATTGGTGTAAAAGTAGTAATGACGTTTTAGGGAAATAAAGTGGGCGGGGTTAAGTGTTTTCACTGCGGTGACTGGCTTAGGGGGGCGTGATGTGTGTGAGAAGATGCTGGGCCTGGTGGTTCCATAGACACATAAAGCAAGGACTGTTGTCATAGCAACCACTCATGCATACTATAAAAGTAATTTGGTTGCTATATAAACTTCTTTCTTTTCATCAAGTAGGCCCCAGCAGATGTTATGGTTGTGGAGGGCAAATTGCCTGGCTTTAGGAGTAATGTCACCCACAATTCATTGCCAGGTGAGGTGCCAACCGCCAGACAGAACTGCCTGCACCGACAGTGGGTCAGAACACAGCCCTAAGCAATTCAACGACTGGCCGACAGAACGGATGCGTTGGTAAATATTATTCAAAACTGCGAATAATGGAGTTCAGCCAATCAAAATTCACGTCACTTCCTAACGAAGAATATCATAAAGGTGTGTGGCGGGAAATACACACAAATGCACCACATTCAACCTGAGATAGGTGAAAAGAGATAGTGGCAGAACATTCACCCAAAAAAAAAATTCACTTACCTCTATAGGTGAAGAGCTGTAAACAATCGGTCTACAAACCGAGCCCAATGAGTCGGGAAGAAAGTGGTGAGCACGGCCATCTATATATTTACCAGGTTCACGTCACCCAAAATCGTGCTGCGTAGGCACAAGATCATGTGACGTGCCTTGCTAAAAATGTACCAATTATACTGCGCATGCGTGAGATCGGGCACATTAGAGGAAAGACTTTTGGTGACACATGCCCAATCTCAGGCGCACGAGGAGCAGCCAATAGAATCCTGGGATATGTGACGTATGTATACCAGGAGGCTGCGGGTTCCTCCTTTAGTCTGTACTGCCGCGGTGTTAATGATGTAAGGGGTGGAGAAAAACTAAACATTTCTTTCATTATAAAAAAGAGAAAGCCAGCCTTTTATGTAATGGTAAATATATCATGATAGGTCCCTGCTAGAGTAAGTTCACACCGGCCTTCAATGTACATATAACCGAGCATTCATTTGGACCAGCAGCCATTAAATGATGAAGATCAATGGTAATTTAAAGTGGACCTAAACTCAACATTTTTACTTTATGGGTAGACAACCCTTTTAAATCAAGTAAAAATGTCCTTTAAATAGGAAGTAAACCCAAAAAACACCCAAAACAAAAAAAAATCCACTTACCTTCAATCCCACAGAGCAGTCGATCAGTCCGGAGGTCTCTTCTATCGGGTCTTGCGTCGTCCCGGCATCTGTCTTCGGGCTGATGCGGTAGGCTTCATTTTCCCACTGTTCTTCTGGGTTCTTCTTCCTACGTTACCCTATGCAGGCGTGAGATCGGGTGACGTAGATGGGAAAAAAACTTGCCGATCCTACTGCGCATGCGCAAGATCAACATTTTTTTTTTTTTTTTTGGCGAAAGGACTCCTGCACGCGCCCGAGCATCTACGGCATGCGCAGAAGGAGCAGCCAAAAGCCTCCCAGGATGTGTGACGTAGGTAACTCTGCGTTCCCATTCATTCTTGATCACCTAGGCCAGGGGTCAGCAACCTTTACTATCAAAAGAGCCATTTTGCCTCCTCTTCCACTAAATAAAAATAGTCTGGAGCCGCAAAACATAACACAGTTTATAAACTTTTAAAAGTTTTAATATTTTTTTAATTTTACCTGTTACAACAAGTGTGCATGTGTAGGTCTACTTTGAAATAAATTAAACACTGAACTATGCCCCTAGAAGCCTCCAGCTTCTAATGTATCATCCTGTTTTATTAAAAGCTGGAGGCTTCTAACGTAACAGGGTAGATTTTTTTGATGGGCAGAGTTCTTTATGTTCTGACGATGCCTTAGCGATAAAATTTTAAGGGGTGTTAGCCACAGGTGTCCCTCATTTGCAGCTTTAATTTTGTTCACCTGTACCCCCCAATCTTGAGTAATTGGGGTTCAGGTGCTAGAAGCCTCCAGCAATGTGTAACAGGGTAGATTATTTTGATGGGCAGAGTTCTTTATTTTCTGACGATGCCTTAGCGATTCAATTGTAGGTGGTGTTAGCCATAAGTGTCCCCCACTTGCACCTCTATTTTGGTCACCTGTACCGCCTCCCCCCCCCCGTTCCAGAGAAATTGGGGTTCAGATGCTAGATGCTTCCAGCAATGTGTAACAGGGGGTACAGATCACCTGTACCCCCGTTTCCAGATAAATTGGGGTTTAGGTGCTAGAAGCCTCCAACAATGTGTAACAGGGTAGGGGTTTTTTGATGGGTGGAGTTTTTAGGAGGTGTTAGCCACAGGTGTCCCCCACTTGCACCTCTAATTTTGTTCACCTGTACCCCCTTCCTGTTCCAGAGAAATTGGGGTTCAGGTGCCTCCAACAATGTGTAACAGTAGATTTTTTTGATGGGCAGAGTTCTTTATGTTCTGACGATGCCTTAGCGATAAAATTTTAAGGGGTGTTAGCCACAGGTGTCCCTCATTTGCAGCTTTAATTTTGTTCACCTGTACCCCCCAATCTTGAGTAATTGGGGTTCAGGTGCTAGAAGCCTCCAGCAATATGTAACAGGGTAGATTATTTTGATGGGCAGAGTTCTTTATGTTCTAATGATAGCCTAACAATTAAATTTTAGGGGGTGTTAGTCACAGGTGTCCCCCACTTGCACCTACATTTTTGGTTTTGTACATCTCCCCATTCCAGAGGAATTGGGGTTCAAAGGAGGGGGATGTCATTGTACACACCCATTTGTACACGCCCCGTGGTAGATTTATTTCACTGGTAGATTTTTTTCATTAGAACACCGGATAGGGAATCCCCCTCCTCCGCAGTGTCTTGGGAGGAAGGGGATCCCCCATCAGAGATCTCCCCGCGACAGCCGAAGGGAGCCACAACAAGGAGGCTGAAGAGCCGCATGCGGCTCCAGAGCCGCAGGTTGCAGACCCCTGACCTAGGCAATCAAGATTTAAGGGGGCATTGCTGCACCCTTTTGTTTAAAAATAAAGGGTGTTGCATTTAAAAAATACACAAACAGAATTTTTACCTTACATAAAGGGTTGTCCATCCATTTATGTAAGGTGAAATTTTTGAGTTTAGATACGCTTTGTCTTGATCACCGCAGCGATCAAGACAGAATGGGAGCGCAGAGCCCTTTGGGATATCTACGTCACGCATCCTGGGAGGCTCTAGCTGCTCTTTTTGCGCATGCCCTGATTTCAGACATTCTTCCCGTCCGCCGGGACGGTCGTTCGCTTCCAGCGTCAATCCTCGTTCATCAGCGTTGTTGGTCAGTCGTTGTGCACTTTTTTTATTACTGATTATCGGACGATCGGTGGTTAGTCTTTCCTTTCCAACGATAATTATTGTAAGTGTGTACACAGCTGTAGTGGTTCCTTCCAGCGACTTTATGTTACTATTGTGTCCTGTAATAGTGATGTAGGAGTCAGTGTGAGAAACCACCAAGTATAATGGGGGTGACTAGGGAACTAGACTTTCATAAGATCTGACTTTTTTTGGTAGAAAATACTTGTATTTGTAATTTTTTAGCAGCACAGTAACTTTAAGGACTGAAAAAAAAAATACCCAACTTTTCAGTTGCCCACAAAGCCGGACATGGCTGTAACAAAACCAAATCACCATCTGAACACACTTATCAAAGAGTTTATGTCCTCATCCCCCCCACCACACTTAGTGGTTCCTTCGAGCGATTTTTATTATGTTATATAGTGATTTAGGTGTCAGTGGGAGGAATCACCAAGTATACTGGGGGTGACCAGAACTCTGGAACTTACAGAAGATCTAATCTTTTTTTGAAGGAGATGCTTGTATTGGCATTTTTTAGGCAGCACCATACTACAAAAAAAACTTTACCTGCCCAAAGAGCCGGTTGTTGCTGTCACTAACAGAAGTCACAATCTAAATACGCATCTGGAAGAATTTATGTCCTCATCACACAATACTAGTGGTTCCTTCCCGTAAATGTATTTTATTATTTTGTCCTGTAGTGATTGAGGGGTCAGTGGAAGGAACCACTAAGTATAGTAGGGGTTACCAAGCAACTTGAACTTGATTGTTTTAGGGAAAAGATGTTGGAATTGGCATTTTGGCAGAACAGTGACTTTAAGGACCATACAACCCAAGGATATCTGACAGAATAATGATTGATAACACAAAATCTTTATTTTACAGAAAGTGGTCATGAACAACCTGAAAAAATTAAATAAAGCCATATCCAAACTTTGTGAAGATCACTCAAAATCAAAGTGAAAGTTTCACCTCCGACCCTTGGGTGATTTACTCTAAGGCAGGTTGAACTTCATCTCCAGACCTGACCAGTTTCTGGCATGTAGGACAATACCAGGTCAGCCTCTTCAGCCCATGTAGTGGGCCTATGGTCTCCTTGACTACTTGATGGCCATTTTCGCATTGCTCCTTCAGGTAGATGTGGTACCGCAGAGCTTTCCTCTTCATCTTGTCATTCAGCCAGTTGGCCGTGAAGGTGATAGCATGGTCTATTAGAGCAGTCAGGTCCTCCTGAGGAAGGATGGAGCCCAATGACAGAGGATGGACGCGTGCCAAGTAGAGAATTTCATTCTTTATAATGTTCCCTGGATGGAATATTTTATAGAAGAAGATAACCATTACAGAAAACGTCAAATAAGCCTAAACACACTTACAAAGAATACAGAACCCTCAATACATTGATGTGTCAACAATTTTGGACCTGCACTCTGAGCTATGCTATGATGGACAACAGGGATACCAAGTGGCTCAATACTCCCTTCCAAACTCATCAGGCATCACTTCACAGACTCCATGCAATATTTGGGTCATTGACCTCAGTTTATTAAATATACAGAGTAGAATGCAGCTAGAAAACCTTTGACCTGCAGAAAAAAATCTAACCAAGTGCTCCTTTCAAGGTAGGAAGATTTATGTTGGCTAGAGAATGGGCCATGGAACCTCACTGATTGAAAGGAGAGTCTTCCTGAAGGAAACGATTTATTGAGACATAGCTTTGTGGCTCCTGGCATGGTGACATGGCATCCCAGCACCACAAAAGAAGTTCTTGGAAGAACCACAGCCAGACACAGTTTTCAGGTTAAATAAAGCCTCCCATGTGTCCCCCAACTGCAGAACTTTCTGAGCAAAGTCTGAATCTGCACTCCATGCCACCAGCCCCTCGGTATTTCTCCCGGACCCTTGGTCTTATCTGTTTTGGAAGGCGCCTTCAACATTCAGAAAATGAATACCAGATCCAGTGTTCAAGTGAACTTTATCCATGCTAGGACCCCTGTCCCCTCACTGCTCTGTATTCACACTACCTTTAAGTAGCTTTAAGTAACTGTAGGGAGCACAAATATCCATTTGTATAATTCATGGACATGTTAACACATTTGGTTGCAAGGGCTTCTGAGCTACCAATACCTCCAGATGTACTCAGGACATTTTGAGTTTGCCATTGGTTTGCCTATTTATCAGGTTTCCTTATGTAAATATGCATTAAGGACAAGCCTCAGCGCTCAGGAAGTGGCTCCAAAGGGAGCCCAGCGCTTAGGCAGTGGCTCCAACGGGAGACTAGTGCTAAGATAAATGGCTGGCAGTGTCCTAACTGGCCAGTAGTAAGCTATGATAGCCCCTTGCAATAATGGAGTGGAATAAAGTTACATGGCTTAATATTCATTAAGGGTTGTGGTGTGGGACAAAGGAAGTCATCTTTAATAAAAAAAATCTTTACCTACTCCAGAGAAGATGGATTGGTCCATCAGAGTGATACATACAGGTCTGGGTTGCGAGAGGGCACGAAGGGCCTTTTTCTTATCAAACTCGGGACACAGGATATCACGAGAAGGGTCCACAAATGGACAAGAGCACCATGACATTCGGCAGTTGTAGAATACCAAGAAACCTCCGCCATCAAAGTAGACAATTAACCTAATGATCACCATATAAGGATATAGAAATAAGTTGCACTGAAGAACAAAATAAGCAGAGTAAGACCACACACATATTCTGTAAGTGAACCTTTCCTAGCCTGAAACATCTCTTGTTGTGCATGCGAGCACTTGTGCCAGTCCTCAGATTGATCCCTGCATTCCTCCAAAGGCTCTTAAATTCTAAGCTCAGGCTGAGTTACGGAGTGGGGGAGTATAAGTGGATTTAGTGTGACCTAGGAAGACAAAAGCACAAATACCCTGGCTATCCATACACCTCCCCTGTCATGCAAATGCTCAAACTTCAGTTAACTGTAAAGGTTTTGGCAACTGCACAGCCCGGACTTAGGGTTCCACTGGTGACATGGATGCTGGGGGGAGCCCTGTGTGTATGGGAATGCAGATACCAGACTTCGGATCGTACCTGCAAACTTGATACTGGGAAGAGAATGGGATGTACTGGAGTGGAGTTCCCACTTGTGGAATTGATACTATGGAGTGAGTTGTATGCACTGGTGACAAGATCTCACAAGTGACGTGACTTCTGGCGGGGGGGGGAGCATGTACCAAATTTCAAATCTTACTTTTGGCATAGATAGTGAAGATAGATCTGTGTGCAGTAAAGTGAAGGTCCCTCCTGCAGAATGGGCACAGGAGAGAGCTGAATGTACTGGAGAGCAGATCATCCTTGATGCACGGATACTGGGGAGTGAATTGTGTGTAATAAAGTGCAGATCCCACAGGTGGAAAGTATACCTGGAAGAGAGCTGAGTGCCATGGAGTGCATTTCTTTCTTGTGACATGGATACTGGGGTATGAGATGTGGGTACTTGAGTGCAGATCCCATTGATGATATGGATAGTGATGATGGAATAGTGTGTGTGGAAGTGCAGACTTCACTGGTGTCATGGATACTGGGGAATAAAGTGCAGATCCTATTTTTGAAATGGATACCAGGAAATTGTGTGTGCCAAAGTGCATAGGTGGAGGGGATACTAGGGAGAGATATGGATAGTGGTTTGCCATGAGGGCACAGGTCTTCCTGGCGTCATAGAGTGCAAATCTCATTGTTGATATGAATACATTGGTGTGTTCCAAAGCAGCGGTCGCCAACCTTTTCTGACCTATGGACCACTAAATGCACTGAATCCAGATTGTGCATGCATGGGGAGTCCAAAAACTTCCCCATAGTGACGACATAATGCCAGAACCCACCCACTCTCCCATTGCAGGTCTGAGCCTGCGATGGGAGAGTGGGTGGGTCGTGTCCATACGAGGAACATGGTCCGTGGCCTGGCCAGAGCCATGGACCACCAAAATTTACTCATGGATCACCGGTTGGTGACCGCTATTCTAAAGTGAAGACTTGGCATGGGTATTGAGTGAGCTTTGTGTGCAAAAGTAATAGCTGAATTTACTTCACTTACTGTGTTGATATATCCTCTCCTGCACAATTAGTTCAAACACTTTATATTCTTATTGCCAGTTAAGTAAAATGCTTGTACTTCTAATTCTTGGCACAGCCTTGATTACATATCATACTGAAATGTTTGTCCTAGTCAAAGATGCAGCAGATTCAATGTTACCTGGGTGTTGGGTCTTTCCAGTCCCCTCTCTTGTTTCCCCGTCTGGCACGGGCCAATTCATTGGCTCGAATACTTCCATAGAGCCCAAAGTGAAAGCGCAGCCATTTCCGCACCAGCATCTCCTCGCTGGTTCCAGGTTTGCTCTGTTCCTTGGAAGCTGCAGAGGATTCAGTTATCAATGAACAGCCCTCCTCTGTTTTCCCATCATCCTGCGTATTCACATCATCAGTCTTCTCTGGTTTTTTTATACTGCAACTACTGCAACCAAATGCTAGGTATAAATTCTTCCCATGAACCTGAAATTAGAGATATAATGCTGATAATACATTTGGATGTATTGCCAAAGCATTAAAAGACAACTTCCTAATGCAAAGCTTTCCTTTTTTTATGATAGTACTAAAAAAGAAAAAAAAAAGTTACACTGTTAAAGCCTAATCACTGCAACAGAAGAGAACACTGGGAGAAGAGACTGAAGACAGGTTATCTTCTGCCTGTAGCAAAATGATGACATCATCCCCATCATCATCAGCCTAAGCAAATTCACTTGATTTGATTTTTTTAGTACTATAATATTGTGATACGTCAGGTATATATGTATGTAGACAAAATTAATCATTGCAGAATCAGAACATAATTCTGTGGTTGCTTTGGCTATCAAGGTTCTTTTCAGACACACTGGATATTCTGACTGGGGATTCCAGATCTAGAAATTCAGTTACCTGACAGTCTTGTAACTGCTGTTCCATCAAGTCCTGTAGAGAAATCTGCTTTGTGCTGCCACCGACCTTTGTCACCAGCTGACCCACGAATGGCAATGCCAGGGAGCAGTACCTCCGCACTGTGGGACCTTCCGGCATGTCTGCTCAACTCCAACACAAACCTAGAAAGTCATTGAGTTAGATATGTTCCAGGGATCTCAATGTATAACAGGATTCCAACAAAGTAACAAAAGTGGATTATGTGGTTCATCAAACTTTGTTTTTACCTCTGCTTTCTTATCCTGGAACTCTGGAATCTGAGCCCAAAAAAGTAAAAGGACAAAGAATTAGTTCCCAAATTACCAAGGGTCTCTCCACAGCGTTTGCTTTCCCTTTATTGACTGTATCCATCCTGCTTTATTGTATGGAGAAGGCCAGCTAGGTAGTGCCAGGACTTTGCTTTCTCATGTTCACCTGATGAACAGTCTGATGACTGATAGGGGAATGTTTCAGAAGCAACAGGTGAGGTGGAGGAAGCACAGAGTGAATAAAGGTGAAGCAAGGCGATCTTTGTAATGCAGGTCCTCAGGTACAGCTTCCTCTCCAGCAAGCAGAACATTGAGCAGAATAGTAGGAACCTTACCAAATCTCATCCCAGATCTGACAATATTAGTAGTTAGATGCAGCAGTGTTAACAACAATTTAAAAAGATATATTAAACTTTTGTATGACAATTACAATACATTGAACTCAATATCCACTATCTGCTTATGGGAAAGAGGGAAAGAGGGCCATTACAATTTTATATGTTCAAAAAAAAAAACTTAAAAATTATTTGCCCCAATTAAATATTTTTTCCTCTAGCATACACAATCATTATTTGAACTTACAAATGTAAAAAAAAAATTCTCAGGGATTAGCTTTAAATTGGACTTTGGAACAATGTCCGACTC
Source organism: Pyxicephalus adspersus (assembly GCF_032062135.1). Lineage (NCBI taxonomy): Eukaryota > Metazoa > Chordata > Amphibia > Anura > Pyxicephalidae > Pyxicephalus > Pyxicephalus adspersus. Next base: position 9,388,518 of record NC_092861.1, on the reverse strand, counting down.
ACTTTTATCCTACATGCAGTAGTGGCCATAGTTAACAGTGGGCCCCTGTGCAGAACAGACTTGGGACCTCTGTTGGCACCTCCCTACTTCCACCCTTACCTTTTGATAAATTACAATCAGTGTCCCCAATGTTATTTTTCATATGTTTTAAACACAATTATTCCACTTCAAATCATTTAATCATTGAAAGGAGAATGAAAGTATTCCTATATGTAAATTAGCACCCTGCAGTTTAATTAATACCTTATGTGCACAGGAAGGTGCAGAATACAAAAAAAAACATATTTGACTTAAAACAAAAGTTAGGGCTTGTTCACGCTAATCCATTCTTTACCCACTGCATGCTTGCGCAGAAACATGAACTGTGTATAATGCAACACATGCGTTAGGGCACTCATTTATTGTTAATGGCATGCAAATGCACCGCAGGAATCACTGCTGCACATTTTAAAGAAATAACCATGCATTGCTCTGGTGAGTTTTTAATAAATGCAGAAATGACTACTTCTGTTTGCGATGCAGGTCATTGATTAAAATACAGCAATGGGGAGAATGGGCCCTTACTGCATGTTTTTGCGGGGGCCACAGATAATCAATCATTACCAGCACTTTTATTGTATAATGCTAAGTTTCCAAACTAAAGAACACGCACATAATTCAAGTAAAAGTATGCAATCATATAGGTTCATTCGGGAAAATGCACAGTACAAGGTAAAGTTTAGACACATGCATTGGCGTAAATGGGGATTTAAAGAATCAACAAAGAAATAAAAATAAATACCAAAGAAATAAAAATAAGAGGCAGTTGGTATCTAAATGGCTTTTGTGGCATAAACAACAAGGACTTATTCCAGGGACAAACCTGAAACACCTGGGACTGTCTCTGAACATCTAACATTACAACTAATAGGCTCCCAATAACAAACTAATCAAATAAAATAAAAGTGATGATAAAAGGCTATATAATAGTCCAGAAGACTAAGATGATAAAATACTGTTTCTCACCCACATGTAAAGACACAATCTAATGCTGCTCTTCCCACCTGCACTGCTGCAACAACATTGTAACCCCATAATAGCAGCCAAATGGATTCAACCACTCCTGTCTAACACAGATAGGAAGATACCATTTCTGGTAAAAGGGGGAGAGCATCACCAACCCACACCCAGCACAAGAGACATAACAAATCTGTAAGCTGTGGACTAGTCCTTTACCAAGGGTGAGAGAGGAGGAATGTTTTGGGCCAGCTAAGTAAATGCAATTTGGGCAGGTAAAACTGACTGCATTATTCATTAATAATAAGAGCTGGTGGGAACAAAAGCGTTTGTTAGCCCCAACAAATTAATTTCTTTATTTAAATAATTTCCTTCTTAATGTATCTTTAAAACAATTTCTTTAAGTACAAATATGCTTTTTTCTGCCTGAGCTATGTAAGAATGACAGACGCCCTTCCCATTATGTCATGGAGAGTAGGAGAGGGGTGAGGTTTTGTAGTCCCATCTTGTTTCTGTTGTTCTTATAGATTATTGATGGCTATACACCAGTTCATGGGTGTACAACCAGCTAAAAAATTGGGTTACTCCAACTCTATCCTAATACCATGTGATCTGTGATTGGATATCTTGTTTATTCTGTATTTTCCCCACACTGAACAAACTGCAGTGTGAAAAGTGATTTCCAGGTACAGTTTACCAATGTTGTAGATTGTAAAGTAACCTGTGACAAACTTGGAAATGTGTTCTGTACATGTGATGAGACTGCAAGTATGCATTAAGGTGAGAGCTTGCGGCAGGGGCTTATTTATGTTAAAAGCGGAAGAATAAAACACTTAGGCAGAGCTCTGAGACAAATATGATCCCCTAGCATGAATGTGATTTTGAGTCCATTAAAGGGACAGGCTCGCCTTTGGAAAGCAATCAGCCTGGCCAATTACGGAGCAGAAAGATGCATTTTAGGATGTAATGGAAATGTTTTTTGGGACAAATAAAATCTGGAGATGCCGGGGATTGAACCCGGGGCCTCATACATGCAAAGCATGCGCTCTACCACTGAGCTACATCCCCACCTCTGATACATGAAGAGTACGTTGTTCCTGACCATAAAAGGCCATCAGCGCCATGATTTGTTTTTTCTTAGCTATCATTTTCCAAATAGGATTGTTTTGTACATTATACCCACAGAACATATTCTGGGGAACTGTCAGCCCCATGCAAGCACCTGAAGAAGGTCCCAGCCTCTAGTTACCAGAAGGAGAGAGGACTTGTGGCTTAAACATTTCACCAGAGATCCACTTCCACAACCAATTAATGAGAATTAAAACATTTAATTACTGACCTCCATAGCTGCAACCACTGTGGAAGTGATTCATCCTCATATTTTATAGTAAAGGTTCTGACGTCTAACAAATGTTTAATTCTTCAGCTCAGCACCCCCTGCATGACTTGCAGAAGAAATCTTTTGCTAAACACTGCTGAGGTTGTGGGTGATCTTAGGGGGTGAGCTCTTCTGCAAGCTTTTTAATGACCAAGACGAATTCTGCAGTTGTTCCTTTTTGCATATCAAAGCACAGCTTGCTCCAGAAGTTAATGAATGTCTAGGCTCCATAAAGTTTTTTTTTTGTTTTGCTTTGTTTAAGATTAACTGACAGTAAGGATTTTATACAGTAACTGACACCAAGCTGCCCAATTATATGTTGAGATAAACATCTGTCCTAATAATGTACCTGTTCCGACTTGCATACAACTTCAACTTAAGAACAAACCTACAGTCCCTATCTCCTATGTAACCTGGGAACTACCGTATTTTTCGCCGGAATAGAAGACGCACCCAATTTTAAAGGAGGAAAATCTAGAAAAAAAAGATTCTGAAAGACTATTCCCCTTCTGATCACTCATGTGCCATTCATACCGGTATTCCCCTTCTGATCACTCATGTGCCATTCA
>NC_092861.1:9367868-9385350 GCF_032062135.1 Pyxicephalus adspersus | reverse complement strand
GAGACACACGCTGCAGCCAGCGAGGAGAGGAGACACACGCAGGATCGGGTATCGGGTGAGTATCTTATTTTAATTATTTTATAACATATTTGTCGTATAAGACGCACCAACTTTGCCCCCCCAGTTTTGGGGAAGAAAAATTGCGTCTTATACGGCATAAAATACGGTACCTGTGGCAAGAATATTGGTGCCAATAAGCAATGTGTGATTTTTTTTTTTTTTTTTGGTGCAGAAAAACCTGTGCCAAATAGAATTAACTTGATGAAGGATGCCTTATACTATCCATACTGATTGCTATCCCACTCCTGGAGCTCAGCAAGATGACAAGCTTCACTACATCTCATAATACAGGGGCCATTCACATGGATTTCAATTTGCCACACTATAGTTAGGTCCATAAATATTTGCACAGAGACAACTTTTTTCTAATTTTGGTTCTGTACCACAATTAATTTTAAATGAAACAACTCAGAAGCCTTTTATTACACAATCACTTCATTTCAGGGGCTCAAAAGTAATTGGACAAATTAAAAAGCTGAAAATAAAATGTTCATTTCTAATACTTGGTTGAAAACCCTTTGCTGGCAATGACAGCCTGTAGTCTCATGGACATCACCAGATGCTGGGTTTCCTCCTTTTAAATGCTCTGCCAGGCCTTTACTGCAGCGGCTTTCAGTTGCTTTTTGTTTGTGGGCCTTTCTGTCTGAAGTTTATTCTTCAACATGTGAAATGCACGATCAATTGGGTTCACATCAGGTGACTGACTTGGCCATTCAAGAATATTCCACTTCTTTGCTTTAATTGGGTTGCTTTGGCTGTATGTTTTGGGTCATTGTCCATCTGTATTATGAAGCCCCTCCCAATCAATGTGACTGCATTTAGCTGGATTTGACAGTATGTCTCTGAACACCTCAGAATTCATTCGGCTGCTTCTGTCCTGTGTCACATAATGGATAAACACTAGTGTCCCAGTGCCATGGCAGCCATGCACGTCCAAGCCATCACACTGCCTCCGCCATGTTTTACAGATGATGTGCTATGCTTTGGATCATGACCTGTTCCACGCCTTCTCCATACTTTTTTTCTTGCCATCATTCTGGTAAAGGTTGATCTTGGTTTTGTCTGTCCAAAGAATGTTTTTCCAGAACTGTGCTGTTTTTTTTTTATTTTTTTTAGCAGAGTTTAATCTAGCCTTTCTATTCTTTAGGCTTATGAGTGGCTTGCTGCTTGCAGTGCACCCTCTGTATTCATGCAGTCTTCTCTTTATGGTAGACTTGGATATCGATACGCCTACTTCCTGGAGAGTGTTGTTCAGCTGCTGTGAAGGGGTTTCTCTTCACCATGGAAATGATTCTGCCATCATCCACCACTGTTGTCTTCCGTGGACGTCCAGGTCTTTTGGTGTTGCCGAGTTCACCAGTGCTTTGTTTATTTCTCATGATGTACAAAACTGTAGATTTTGCCACTCCTAATATTGTAGCAATTTCTCAGATGAGTTTTTTCTGTTTTTGCAGCTTAAGGATGGCTTGTTTCACCTGCATGGAGAGCTCCCTTGACCGCATGTTGTCTGTTTACAGCAAAAATCTTCCACATCCACAACCCCCCCCCCCCCCAAATCAACTCCAGGCCTTTTATCTGCCTAATTGATAATGACATAACAAAGGAATTGCACACGCCAGCCCATGAAATAGCCTTTGAGTCAATTGTCCAATTTAATTTGAGCCCCTGAAATGAAGTGATTGTGTAATAAGATTTTTCACATTTTTATGCAATCTTTTTGTTCAACCCACTGAATTAAAGCTGAAAGTCTGCAGTTCAACTGCATCTGAGTTGGTTCATTTAACATTACTTGTGATAATGTACAGAACCAAAATTAGAAAAAAGTTGTCTCTCTCCAAATATTTATGGACCTAACTGTATATCATGTACTCCTATGACTCACAATTACCTGTTACTATGTATTGTTCACCCTGCACTCTCTTTGCTGGCTCTATTCTCTCTTCTCCCCAGTCTGATAACTCATTTTCTCTCTGCTCCTTCATTCTTCTGTTTTCACTCTTTTACTACTTTCTGGTGACATCCCACCCACCCCTGGTTCCCCCACAGCCTCCCCCTTCCCTACCCTTTCACCAACATCCACCCTCCTTCTAACTTTGATACCATTCCCACCACCCATAAGTTCTTACCCCCTTTCTCTGGCAGACTATAGAATGCCAGATCTGTCTTTAATAAGCTAACCTCTATCCATAATCTTCTCCTCTCTAACTCTCTAAACTTCCTGGCTCTTGCTGAAATTTGGCTTTCCTCCTCTGACTCTGCCTCTGCTGCTGCTCTCTCCTATGTAGGCCTGCACTTTACATATACCCCTAGACCTGGCAACAAAGTAGGGGGTGGTGTGGGTCTCCTTCACACATAGCCGGACACACTTTAGACCTGGTATTTTCCAAACTCTGCAACCTCACCCTCCTTGACAACTTGCCATTTCCTCTTTCTAATCAAAACCTTATCACCTTCAACCTATCGAACTCTTGGCCCCCTTTGCCACACCCAGACCTGCTCAATGGCAGAGAGATATCCATAACCTTGACCACAAGCTATTCCCAAACTACCTTTCGTCCCTTACCCCCACTCTTTCCAAAATCACCTTCCCGGATAAAGCTGCCACCCATTTCAACTACTCTCTTCCCTTGGCTCTGGATAAATTGCCCCTGCAACCTTCTGCTACCCCGTCCTGCCAACCCCTGACCCTGGCACAACAATTACACCAATCATTTACAAAAGACTGTTTGAGCGCCAGTGGAGGAAAACTGGCCGCAGCGCTGACTTCATGGACTACAAAGCCAGACTACAACGCTTTAACACTGAGCTTACTGTCACCAAGCAAAATTATTTCTCCGCTGTTATTTCCTCTCAAGATTCCAACCCATAGAACCTCTTCTCAATAATTGACTTTCTCCGAAACCGCACAACTGCTCCCCCTACAACATCCTTCTCTGCCCAAGACATTGCCACTTGCTTTGGAGATAAAATAGACAAAATCAGACATATTGTCTCTGCTCACTGAGCCACTCCAACCATACCCACCCCTCCCACCTGTAAATCATCACTGACCTTCTTCAGCCCTGTTAATGTGGACGAAGTCTCCGCTCTTCCCTCATCATCTCTATCTACTACCTGTCCGCTTGAACCAATTCCCTCTGATCTACTCTGTGCCCATTCCTCCACCCTGGCCCTTCCCTGACCAAACTCTTTACCCTCTCCCTTTCCACTGGTATATACCTCTCTGCTTTCAAACATGTAATTATTTCCCTATCCTGAAGAAACCCTTGCTAGACCCCTCTCCCTTCCCCCATATTTTTCCAAACGTCCTTGCCTACAAAAGACTCACCCATTACCTGAGCACCAACTCTCTCCTTGACCCCCTCCAGTCTGCCTTTCGAGCTGCCCAATCCACTGAAACAGCCCTTACTAAAGTGGCCAATGACCTCATCAGAGCTAAGTCTCAAGGCAACTTTTCCCTGCTCCTTCTCCTTGATCTTTCCTCTGCTTTTGACACTGTTGATCACCCCCTTCTAATACAAATCATGCGCTCCATTGGTATCAGTGACACTGCTCTCTCTTGGTTTGCTTCCTATATGTCTGACCGCTCCTTTCAAATTTCCTTCAATGGTAATTCCTCCTCACCCACTCTCCTCCCTGTTGGTGTTCCCCAAGGGTCAGTCCTTGGACCGGTTCTCTTTTCTCTGTACACCTCCTCTCTCGGTAGTCTCATATCCTACTTTGGCTTACAGTACCATCTGTATGCTGATGACACTCAAATTTATCTGTCCACCCCTGACCTGTCTCCCTCAGTCCTGGATAAGGTCTCATGCTGCCTGTCAGCCATCTCCTCATGGATGTGTGACCGATTCCTGAAACTCAACCTGGATAAAACAGAACTCATCACCACCCCCCACCCCCCTCAGATTACAAATCTCCCTGACACATTCCTAACTGTTATAACACTGTTATTTGTCCCTCCCACCAGGCATGTTGTCTTGGCGTCACCTTTTATTCTGCCCTCTCATTTACCCCCCATATTCAGAACATTTCCAGGTCCTGTCACTTTCACCTACGCAACATCTCCAAAATCCACCTCTACCTGTCCCCTGAGACCACCAAACTCCTTGTATACGCTCTTATCATCTCCCGTCTGGACTACTGTAACATCCTTCTCGCTGGTATTCCCCTAACTCGACTCTCTCCTCTACAATCTATTATGATCGCTGCAGCCAGACTCATCCATCCTTCCCTCCACTCCTCTTCCGCTGCATCTCTTTGTAGTTCTCTCCATTGGCTTCCATTTTACCTGAGAATCAAATTCAAGCTCCTGTGCTTTGCCTTCAAATCCCTCCACGGTTCTTGTCCCACTTACCTTTCTGACCTGATAGAAAAATATTCCCCTAGCCACTCTCTCCGCTTCTCCAATGACCTACTAATGACTTCACTCATAACCTCATCACATGCATGGCTCCAAGACTTTTCTCAAGCCTCCCCAACTCCCTGGAATGGTCTTCCTCGTCCTATTCTGCTTGCTCCAATTTTCTGCTCATTTAAAAGAGCACTCAAAACTCATCTATTCAAACTTGCCTACCCGTCTTCTTCTGTCTCTTAAAACCGTCACTACTTCCCAGCACTACATATCTCCCTCCTATTGTGTGATACCTCCCTACCTCCTAGACAGGGTCTTCTCCTCCTGTGTCACTGTCTGTATCTGTCTGTCATTTATTGTACAGCGCTGCATAATATATTGGCGCTTTATAATTGATTATTAAACTCTGCACTAAATATCGCAAGCCATCAGGAAGTACAATGTGACTTCAGCCAGCAATGTATTCATTTATAGTATTTCCTGCAACGTATAGAGTTTATTTATTACCTTTTAAGTTGTTCAATAAGTAGACACGATGAATGTTGTTTGATAAGTATGTTTCTAAAATGTGGAGATGCCGGGGATTGAACCCCGGGCCTCATACATGCAAAGCATGCGCTCTACCACTGAGCTACATCCCCTTCTGAAGGTGCTGGGAACACTTGTATTTTTTGCTGACTAAACTGCTGCTATGCACATCAATTAAATGAATTTGCAGACACTCTACTACTACATATTATATTTTTTATGATTTTGGGTCCACTTTAACCCCCCTGGTGGTATTCCTGAGTGTGACTCGGGGTGTATTTTTTTTATCAAAAGCGGAAACCCTGAGTCACACTCGGAGTAGGAAAAAAAACTCCTACCTGCTCCCCTCAATCAAGCCGCGTACTAAACAATCCCCAGCCGGCTTCTGCATCGCATCCTCGATGTGATGCGTGAAGCATCGGTACGCTGAGAAAGCGTGGCCAGAAATTTTAAAACAGATTACATTGTAATCTGCTTTTAAATGCTTGGCCGTAAAATATAATAAATAAAATAATAAATGTAAAAGTACATCTATTAATGCATCCAACAGCTTTGTCCAGTGCCCTGATATTTTGTCCAATATTAGCCCTGACCTTGATCTGACTTTTGCTTGAACTTTTCCTGACCTTTTCATCATTTCTTCATTTGAACACTTGTCCCTGACCATGAACGTCCTTGACTTCTTACTGGAGACTTGACCACATCCAAAAGGCGTTTTTGAACAGCTAAAAAGCAGCAAGCAAAGTGATTTGGAATTACTTGTGGAATGGAGCGATAGTGATTCACCAGGAAACTTGTCATCAGACAGTGAAAGTGAACACAGTGATGAATCTGAGTTTGAGGTCAGTGATGTGTGAACTTGGTGCTCTATTAACCCTGATGCGGCTCAGGCAGTGCCCCCAGGATTCCCATTTACTGGAGCACCTGATGTGAAAATTGATGCTGAACGCAACAATCCCTTGGTATACCTGCAATTGTTTCTGACTGATGAGGTTATTGAAAAAATAGTTGCTGAGATAAACAGGTACGCTGAACAACAATTAGCTGCTCCACACCTAAGGTTTGCAAGAGGCAGAAAGTGGGAACCAGTGACTAAAAATGAAATTTGGCTATTTCCGGGCTTAGTGATACTTCAGGTAGTGGTGGACAAACCCCTGCAGAAGTAGTATTGCTCTACCAACAAAATACTTGCCTCTCCATTCTTTACCACAGTCATGCCAGAGTACAGATTTACCCTGATCATGAAATATCTACAGTTTGCCAACAGTGAAGAGTTTGATGAAACTACTCATCCTGCACCAAAACTCAAAAAAATTTGGGAAGTATCTCAAATGATTCTAAAAAATGTGCCACAAAGAGACATCAGCATAGACGAAAGTCTAATGGCCTACAAGGGGAGGGTCAGCTGGGTGCAATACATTGCGTCAAAGAGGGCACGATTTGGCCTAAAATCCTACATGCCAGGTGAATCGTCAACTGGCTACATTTGTAATTCAGTCCTATACACTGGAAAAGGGACAAAATTCAACCCAAAATACAGCAACTATGGAATGGCAACATCTTCTGTACAATCACTCATTGAGCCATTGCTAAATCAGGGATATTGTGTCACAACCGACAACTTTTACACATCTTCTGTATTATGAGTTTCCTCTGCAACACAGAACAGATGTCTATTGAACCGTTAGGGCTAACCGGCGCAACATGCAATCAATGTTTGCAAAAGGGAAACTGAAGACAGGAGAAATTGTTGCCTGGCAGAAAAGAGAGATGATGGCCCTGAGATGGCGTAACAAGAAAGATGTGTGCCTGATGAGTACTGTCCATGATGCCTCCACTGTTCTGGTACACACAAAACGTGGGAAAGAAGTGATGAAGCCACAGGTGGTGATTGACTACAACAACACCATGGGAGGTGTCGACAGATCTGACCAAGCCATGACATTCTACCCAGCGATGAGGAAAAAGCATAAGAAGTACAACAAAAAGATTTTCAGGCATCTTGTTGAGCAATGCTTGTGGAATGCCTACATTTTCTACACGCAAAAGAGTGACAGGCCTGGAAATCATTCTGACTTAATTTTGAAAGTTTCTGAATCTTTTGTCAAGAACCACCAAACTTGGTCATCACCGCCACGGAGGTTAAACCATCAAAGGTATAGGCTCCTCTGTGGAAAGAAATCACTGGGCAGAAAGTTGCAATTAAAGATGCAAAGAGATGTTTCTCAGGGCAAATAAAAAGTGGAGATGCCGGGGATTGAACCCGGGGCCTCATACATGCAAAGCATGCGCTCTACCACTGAGCTACATCCCCCACATTACGATTCTTTAAATATAAGGTTTTCAGAGCTTTTATGTTTTTTTTTTGTTGTCCCCTTCCTACTTGCATTTGTTGCAGTAACACATGCATTTTTTAGCAAACCTTAAGACATTGTGCTGCAACGATGTTGCACTGAGCTGCCAATCAGTCCTAATGGCACCCCAAAGCACTGCATGCACAATTTTTTGTACATTGTAGCATGTTGCCTAGCTCAATCAAATGAAAGGGCAGCCCTTCCATTTGAATAGGCTGGCCAACATGCTGCGGCTGATACCCTTTGGTAGAACAAGTTACATGACTCTAATAATGCATTCAGTTGTCTATAAAGGTGCTATCTTTTAGCCAACACTCTTAGGGGGAATTATGTCTACTGGCCACCAATTCAAGAGGGTTTTTTCACAGTTGACCCCCAATAAATTGCTTTTTGCAGGTGTTCCCCAAGACCTAAAAATTATTTCAAAGGTTTCTAATAGGTAAAAAGGTTTGAAAGGCCGATTTAAGCTGTAATCATCAAACTGGATTTCTTATCCACTGAGTCACTATCTTGGATCTCTCAAGTATAATGAGAAGACAGCCTCAGATTTCACTTACATGCCTTTTTCAGGTCAGTGACTCACTAGGTAGTAAAGCTAACATCAGGATTGTTTTATATAATTAAGTTTGAGTAAATGTGAACTCTGACTTTATGACATTTAGGTTGGTAAGGCACCGTGCATCCTAAATAGCTGGTATTTATTTAATAAAATTAGAAATTGAAACTTATTCATTTTGCATCTCAGTGCTGCTGAACCCTTAGGTGTCACAAGAACACAAGTTACATCCTTAGGCTAAATTCACACTGGCAGTGAAGTTGCTTTGCGTTTACCACTTCCTTACACCAGAAACCGCTACTTGTAACTACATATAGTGTCTCCCTGTGGCAGCCCCATTGCAAATGAATAGCAGTGACCATAATATGATTTTGTTTAATGTAAGCTGTAAACAGGAAGTAAAAACAGGAAAGATAAAAACATTCAGTTTTATGAGAGGAAATTTTCCATTATTAAGGGCTCCTCTCTGTGACTTGGACTGGAAGACAATATTGTCAAAGAACACAGAATAGAATTGGGAATGTTTCAAGTCTGTTGTACAACAGCACACTGAAAAATATATTCCAATGAGTAATAAGTTTAAGAGGTTAAAATTAATGTGACTACGTGAAAAAAGCCTTAAAGAATGGGAAAAAGAGCATTCCAAAAATATAAAAATGAAGGATCACCTTAATCGTTTGAAAACTATAAAGAATAAATATATATAGTATATAATGATTACTAATATTAATGATTTGTAATGGATTCAATATAGTTATTTTGTATTAAATCCAATACAAAACAGCTTGAATTTCCCGCCACGCATCCTGCATGCACCATCATGGAACATCTTTGCACTCGCCGGCAGAAGATTGAATAAACAGGACGAAGCCAGAGGATGGGCAGGGATGAGGACCAGGTAAGTGTGGCTCGGGGTTACTGCTTCTTGCATGTTCTCGGGATTACTGCTAAAAGAGTTAGCCTACTATAGGGGGTGAAATGAGTGTGCCTGCTCTGTGATTACTTTGGTTCACAGGACACCAGTATAGTTTTGAGCATGTACTTACCAAAATGTGGAGATGCCGGGGATTGAACCCGGGGCCTCATACATGCAAAGCATGCGCTCTACCACTGAGCTACATCCCCTTACACCAGCTCATTGCAAGTATGTCATTTTATAGGATCTCAGTCCACTTTTGCCATTGATCAGTAGGGTCAATGTGGGCCCTGAGGTGCAGGGGGCCCAGTTGCAATAGTGGTCTCTTCACCCCATTTCTACACGCATGATCTGCCTAACAGTTTATCTATTGAGGGGCTGTCACATATTACAGCCTCAACCCAAGTTTAAGAGGTTAAAATGAATGTGACTATGTGAAAAAAGCCAAAAAGAATAGGAAAAAGAGCATTCCAAAAATATAAAAATGAAGGATCACCTTAATCATTTGAAAACTATAAAGAATATAACAAAAGGTGTAAAAAAAGGAGATAAAATGTGCAACACTTCAAAATGAAAGACAGATTGCAAATGAAAGTAAGTGTTTTTAAATATATTGATAGCAAAAAGATCAGATCTGAGCATGTAGGCCCCTTAAAGGATATCTCTAAGTTGGTAACTGGGGATAAAGAAAAGGCGAATTTCCTAAACACTTTTTTAGCTCTGTGTACACAAAGGAAAATGGCAGAGCTCAAGTACAAATTCTTATAGCAATGTCACTGCCTTAAATGGCTCAAAATTGATATGATTGAGAAACAGTTGGACAAAACTAAGGTTGACAAAGCACGAGGACCCGATGGATTACATCCACATGTCCTCAAAGAGCTGAGCTCAATTATTTCAAAGCTATTATCATTTTTAGAGACTCCTTAATCACTGTTATGGTACCAATGGATTGGTGTAAGACCAATGTGGTTCCTATCCTCAAAAAGGGAGTAAGTAATTACCAGGTAACTACAGACCTGTTAGTTTAACATCCATAGTTGGAAAGGTCCTAGAGAGTTTAATAAAGAACCACATAGAGAAGTTTCTGCTAGAAAATAATATTATAAGTGATAGCCAGCATGGCTTCAAGAAAGACAGAAGTTGTCAAACAAATTTACTCTCTTTTTAGGAGGAAGTAAGTAAACAGGTAGACAATGGAATAGCAGTTGATATAGTGTACTTGGACTTTGCTAAAGCATTTGACACCGCACCCCACAGATGGTTAATATGGAAGTTAGGGTCAATAGGTTTAGAAAAGTCAATCCCTAAATAGACAAAAAAGTAAGAAAACTTGCTTAAAGACCGCATCCAGAAAAAGTTTGTTTAGGGCATTTAGGGCAAATTGTTAAGGGCATAAGGCTAAGTAATTTGTAACTTTGGTTTTGACGGTATGATATGTCTTGATTTTTTTGTAGGCGGGACACAACTTTGCACACACTGAAACTGGGCATGTAAAGAGATTGTGCGGAACTTTCCTTGCCATGAGCAGAAAACTACCAACCAGGTAAGATTTCTCCTTTCTAGAATTTTGCTGTAGCCATGCAATGAAAACTATTATGATTTGTGGAATTGCCTCCTCCATGCAGGCATCCAAATGCCTTCCTGGGTGCACCAGTTGTTGGGCGAAGTCATTCTTTAAACACTTCATTCTAGACTCCAGAGATGGAGACATAATCCTGCCCTTGTACAAAGCATTGGTCAGACCACATCTGGAATATGGGGTCCAGTTTTTGGCACCAGTTCACAAAAAGGACATTGTGGAATTGGAGAGACTGCAGAGAAGGGAAACTAAACTAATAAAAGGAATGGAGGAGCTCAGCTATGAGGAGAGATTAGCTTAACTGAATCTATTCTCCCTTGAGAAGAGACGTATAAGGGGGGATATGATCACCCTGTATAAATTAATAAACGGTCCATATAGAGAACTCTCTTCTCCATGATTCACTTTGGGATCGTTACAAAGAACAAGAAGGCATTCTTTGCGTCTGGAGAAAAAGAAGTTTAAGCTTCAGGTAAAGAAGAGATTCTTCACTGTAAGGTCTGTGAAATTGTGAAATCGGTTCCCTCAGGAAGTAGTTTCAGCAACTACTATAGATTGCCTTAAACTCCTAGACGGTAACCCCGAATGAGGCTCGGGGTAAAAGAACCCATCTGAAAGCGGTAACCCCGAGGCACAGTAATAAATAAAGTCTTACCTGGTCCCACCGGCGTCCTCCAGTATCCTGCCCGTCTGTGCCCATCTTCTGGCCGTGTTCCCTTGTTTTGATCTGTCCCCCAGCGAGTGCACTGACATTCCCCAGAAGTTACCAATGACGTTGGTGCGTGCAGCCATCGCTAGGGTCACGGCAGAAATTTCAAATTATTTTGTATTGCATTCAATACAAAATACCTGTATTGAATGTAATACACTGGATTTATATGTCTAAAAGCGGTACATTGTCTTTCATGAAAATGTATTTTACAGTATAATATATTAGTATGAGTATAATAAGGTTTGGAACACAAAATCATGTTAAAGTTTATTATTAAATTTAATATTAAATGTATTTAATTTATTATTTTGACATGATTTTGTGTTTTAAACTTTATTATACTCGTACTATTATATTATACTGTTAAAAAAAATTTCATGAAAGACAATGTACTGCTTTTTAGACATAAAAATCCGGTCTGGGTTTTAAGGCTTTAAAGTAAGGTAACAGAGACTGAGAAGGAATTTTTTTCCCCTGTTGGAGAAAAGTGTACCAGGGTTTTTTTTGGCCGTCCTCTGGATCAACTATGTCTTATAGGGTTTTATATCTGGGATATGTTTATTTCCCTAGGGGTTGAACTTGATGGTCTTTTTTTTACCTGACTTACCATGTAACTATATTGAGACATTTTTTGTTGTTGGGCCATCATTTTGTTTAGATGTTTTGTATCCGTAATGTACAAGTATTTGCATTCCTCCCTGCACTGCACTACATATACCAGGTTCCTTCACACATGTTTGGGTATTTGTGATATACAAGCCAGTCTCATTCTGACACTCCAGCCACATTTGGGATGACTATTACTATGTGTGTTCTGCTTCTCCCATGACACTGTGGTGATTGAATGACGTAATATAAACTGGGTGATATCAACTTGTTCTTGGACAACCATTGTTTGATGGTGATTGGCTTAGAATTTAAAGTGTGGTTATATGCGGTATATTAGAGCTGAGGAAGTAGCTTGGTATGGTTGCAAAACGTTTGTAGTAAAACAAGCAAAAAACAAAGTTCAGGTGAGTTAGACTATTACTGGATATACCATGACATTGATAAATGAGAAACTCACCGGACATACTTGAGGCTGGGTTCATATTCATCATATGATGACCAAAACCCTGGAGATGCTGGGGATTGAACCCAGGGCCTCATACATACATGCACTTTACCACTGAGCTACATCCCCTTCTTGATACATAAATTGAAATGGCCATAATACCATGGGTTCACATATATACACTACATGTTATAGTATTGACTGCACCACTGTATGTATGCATCACTTTCATATGTGCAGAATACTTGCACCCCTGTTACATGCTGTGTTTTCCCCTGCTAAACTGTTAAAAAGTTAAAATGAATTACTGTGGCAGCACTGGATATACATGGGCAGAACTACACAAAAAACAATATGCATTTTTAGGCCTGTGGATATGTTGTATATCTTGTTTTTTGTGTTAGATTTCTGGTCAAAAATGTAAAGAGTTCCTATTGCCAAAGGTAAAAATTTTGGAGGCTCCTTAAAGACAGCAATGGAGGCTCAGTAGTAAGACTGTTGTCTAGGCAGGATCCCTGCTTGGCCAACATAGAGAGTGGCATAGGGCAGCTTTTGATGCTATGATTAACCCCCCTGGCGTTCCAATTCTGTCCGTATCCGGTACATTGTTTTGCATGGGTATTTATTTTACATTGTAGGTCTATAATTCTTAGGCATAACTCACTGAAATATGTCCAATATTTAATAAATTTAATAATAAACTTTAAATAAAAAAACACAAAAATCTGGTAAAACAAGGGTGCATAAAAATACTGAAACTGATAATATAACTGTACAGTAGCATATATAATATATAATGGGCACGGATGGGCACGGATGAGCAGGACACTGATGGGACCAGGTAAGTGTGGCTCGGGGTTACTGCTTTTTGCATGTTCTCGGGATTACTGCTAAAAGGGGTTAGCCTACTATAGTGGGTGAAATGAGTGTGCCTGCTCTGTGATTACTTTGGTTCACATGGCACCAGTATAGTTTTGAGCATGTATATACTAACCAAAATATGGAGATGCCGGGGATTGAACCCGGGGCCTCATACATGCAAAGCATGCGCTCTACCACTGAGCTACATCCCCTCACAAAAACCAATTGCAAGTATGTCATTTTATAGGATCTCAGTCCACTTCTGCCATTGACTACGGTAGTAGGGTCAATATGGGCCCTGAGGTACAGGGGACCCAGTTGCAATAGTGGTCTCTTCACATATTACGACCTCCAATATTGGACATTTTAACCCTTCTAACTAAAGTTTAAATGTCTGTTATGACATTCAAATATCAATATATATGACATTTAAATATCTGGTATTTGCATTAAATATCAAGACCCTTGAAGCAGGGGTGGTTTTAGGATACAGCAAACTGCACCCCCAGTTTACCTTAAGACTTAAAATAAAAGAATAATAGGGGTGCAGGGAGCTACAATACTGTACACTTTGGACCCCCCACTTTATATATGCCCAATGCCCTATTTTACCCGACTTAAAACAATCTAATTTCACAAGTTTTCTGCATTGTAATAATCCTATATACTAAACAAATGTAATTATGCACAGACCCAACCTGCACACGGCACACCCTCCATGATTGCCACTCTTGGATTTACAATTCTTTTGAGAATCGGGTTGTACTAGTTTAATATATTTTAACTCATACCTTCCAACTATGGAATTTGTCAAAGTGGGTTGATAACTTTGGGGTATTGAATAGTCTGGTAGCATTGGTATAATTCACTGAATATTAGCAAATCAATTTAGCATTTGCAATATACATCTGTGCAATACAAAACCTGGAGATGCCGGGGATTGAACCCGGGGCCTCATACATGCGAAGCATGCGCTCTACCACTGAGCTACATCCCCACTCTCTGGATTGGTCCTAATCCTATTCGATTTTCTCCTACTTTCTGCTCATTTAAAAGAGCACTAAAAACTCATCTTTTCAAACTTGCCTACCTATCTTCTTCGGTCTCCTAAATACTCACTCATACTTTTCCATGTTCACCTGCAAACCCGAGAACAAAGAGAACCTCTGTTGGGGATGGATATTAGTGGCTGGGTCAGCGTAAGCAACGTATCGTTTTTATATTAATGTTGCTTATATTTTGTCACCCCTACTTGCACCCCATAGATTGCATTCAGGCGTCGGATGTGGATCGTCAAGGGCTCCATGGCCAATGCGAATAGTGCAGGGGACAGAGGGCAGCTTTGTCTAGAGTCTGTTCTGCTCAGAAAGGGATCAGAATAATGCCCGGCATATTTACCAGTTGCCAAGAGAGCCGTATATAATGAGAAAAGCCAGTCTCGAAATTCCTGGGGAAATCCCCATCTGTCAAGGAGAAACAAGACATACTCCCAGGGCACACTGTCAAATGCCTTTTGTATATCCAGGGAGAGTAATAAACGAGCCTGGTTACTTTCCCTCAGTACATATATAAGGTGGGATACTTTCCTTATGTTATCCAGAGCCTGTTGATGTGGAATAAAGCCTATCTGACCCTTATGTATGAGGTTTCCCAGAAAGGTATTTGGCCTAGTGGCCAAAATTTTGTTATCAAGATAGAGAAGGGATATAGGTTGATAAGTTTAGGGCTAATGATGATCTTTACCAGGTTTGGAAAGTATAGGGACAAAAGCCGCTAATTGATGATGGGTGTAAGGCATGTCCATCTTTCAGTGAATTAAAAAGCTTGGTAAGAAAAGGTGCTTGTATGTTAGCATGATGCATGATTGAGGAATAGGGATTAAAGGAAGGTCCTTAAAAAAAACAGCTGCAGCATTTACTGGAAAGGAGGGAGGTTTAGAATAGATAGAGGAGGCAGCAACTATTTTTGCGGGATTGGAGGTGAGGGATCCAGAACAGGATCTTACTTGATAAGGTTTGAAAGAGTGAGCCTCTAATCGTTAACGCCTAGCCAGAATAGTACCAGATTTGTTGGCCTGAGAGTAAAATTTCTGTCTCGTCCAGCGCATTGACTTTTTAGTCTGTTCATTGAGTAAGAGATCCAAGGCAAGACACGTCTCCAAAGCCTAAGGGTCTTTGAAGGTTTACGCTTCCAAGCCTCTTCCATAGGCTGACATTTTTGTGATAGATCAGCAATCAGACCCATATGTTCCCGTTTCAGCTGGGATGCCAGTTGGATAAGTTGACCTCTGAGGGTAGCCTTATGAGCCTCCCACAAGGTTATTGAAGAAATGTCATCTTTATCATTAAGGAGAAAGTATTCATCCAGTGGCGCCTGAATCTGATCATGGGTCACCAGTTTTGGAGAGAATAGATTCATTCAAATGCCATAGCCTCCTAGACGGACTAGCGAGAGTGGAAGAACATGTGATGGAAATCGGTGAGTATTCGGACCAAGGCACTGAACGGTTCTATGCTTGTACCACCTGGGGGAGGAAAGACTGGGTGACCAAGATATGGTCATTTCGTGACCATGAACCATGAGGATGCGATCCTTCATGGTAGAATGTAATTCCCTCCAACAGTCCACTAAATTGTGGTCCTCCAAGAGAGTGCAGAAACAAGCAGAAACCCCATTCGCGCTAATAGCAAGACAAGGACTCTGGGGTATGTATGGCAGGTTGTTTGTCAGCCCCTAAACATGTATGGATAAGAGGTGGAGCACATGTGCAAGAAAGCTGCCCTGGTGGGTATAAGGGGCATAGTACATGAGGAAAATGCTCATGGTCAACATTCAATGGACCCCAAAATTATCGAAAACTTGGTTGGAGGTTTACTATTACCTCAACCAAACCCCATACCCTTTAACTCAAACTCTATCCACAGGCTAAACATAAAATATTTTCATTTGATTTGGACAAAGATTATTTTTCTTTTTATGTACTATATATGCCTTGTTGATGCGACTTTATTTACCCTTCCTGTCCTGAGAGCATGGTGGAATGAAAGAGTGATTTTTTTTAAAAAAGCTATTAGGATAAAGAAAATTTGAGGGGTAATAAACACTTTGCTACAATTCAAACCTCTGCATTAAATGAGAAAAGTAGAATATGTCTATTTTGTAAGATTTATGAATTTGGTAATACCTAAAGGGATCTTGTGGAGTTTATGATGTTTCATCTTGTGAAATGAACTGTGTAACAATCAATACTGTAGAAGAAGTAAGCATGGTTTCCAAAAAAAAAAAAAAAAAAAGTGGAGAAGCCAGGGACTTTCCAAATAAGGTTGATTCATATAATATGCTCTTTTCCCAGCAACATTTTTATTTTGTATCACAGGGAAGCTGCTTCACTCTAGTCCTGAATACCATGAATTCATTTGAAGTCTGCAGAGATTACATTGTAATCAATAAATATTACTGTTAGCAGCCCCCTGTGCTGAAACTATTTACACTTTTTAAAGTTCAGAAGACCCACAGTAATTGTTTATCCAGTCCAATAACAGTGACCCCTAGTGGAAGGAAGGAGTTCAGTGTCACCAGAGGCTTTACAGACATTGCGAAATGGAGCACAGATTCAACATTGTTCACAACACTATCTTTTTTTAAAAAACAGAATCTGTTTTTAACTCTCTAAAAAAAAACCTTAAAAGTGGTGAGGATATGGATTGCTAAAATTTGCAGTAAATATAAAGACATTCCGAGAAAGAACAATATAACTTAAATATATGTTGGCAATGTATTCATTATCTCTTCTGCAATACATATAGGGTTTTTTTATTTTTTATATTGTTGAAAGAACTGAAATCATCATGTGTCTTTAAAACATGGAGATGCCGGGGATTGAACCCGGGGCCTCATACATGCAAAGCATGCGCTCTACCACTGAGCTACATCCCCTTCTGGTGACTATAAAAATTACTGCATTCCTGACCTTAAATGGTTCCCTATTAGAGTGATAGTTTTTTCTTTCTTATATTTTTTTCTCATAAAAATGTTTTTTACAATATTTTTGTTCTAATATTTTTTTCTAATAGTACTGAAACTATTGTCACTGCCCAAAGTTCAAATGACACAACTTTCACACCTAGCACTGGTTTATTCAGGCCAGTAGCAGTGACCCCTAGTGGTAGGGTGGTGTTCAGTCTTACCCAAAAAAGTCCTTGATGAAGAGAGAACAATGAAAAGCTTAGACTCAACATTGTCAACAATTCTTACATTTATTTAAGTAGAATCTATGTCTTAAACACCCTTAAAAAAGTATTAACCTTTAAGTAAACCTGTGGTCAGGCTATTTAGGTATGAACATAAGTTTCAGACTATCTCTGGGCAAAAATCATTTCTT
This sequence comes from Pyxicephalus adspersus, assembly GCF_032062135.1. Classification (NCBI taxonomy): domain Eukaryota; kingdom Metazoa; phylum Chordata; class Amphibia; order Anura; family Pyxicephalidae; genus Pyxicephalus; species Pyxicephalus adspersus. Next base: position 9,367,995 of record NC_092861.1, on the reverse strand, counting down.
CATCAGCAACATCAATATCCTCTACTGGCACCAATGTTCTCCACCAACAGAAATGTTCAGATTCAGATTGTGGGCAGGTAAAAGTCAGCTAAACTGAAATATCTCTCCACTGTTACCAATGTTCCAC